>NC_084735.1:2109449-2259449 GCF_033978785.1 Entelurus aequoreus | reverse complement strand
CGCTGCGCTTGTTGAGGGATGACAAGTCTGGGCGGTATATGATAAACAGTTTCTCTTTTAAGCATAGGTTGCATCTTTTGTTACCACTGTTGTAAGGTGTGCTGGATGCAAGAATTTGCCATGTTATTGAGTATTCAACATTATTGTCTTTGAGATTCCAAATGTGTTTGCTGAGTTCTGTAGTGTTCCGGAGTCTTTTGCATCTGAAAGAAGCCTTGTGATTGTTCCATCTGGTTTTGATATTATATATATTATGTGTATATATATACACATATATATAATTATTTTTGCAATATTTTTTTAACTAAAAAATTTAAATCAGACAATATTTATTAAGACAAAATATTGTGAGGAAATGTATCATTTTACCAGGATAAAGTCAGTAATTTTTTTCAATGATTATTACAATTTGATATTTAGTTTTTGCAATATTTTTTATGCAATATTTTCCCTCAAAAAAAACATTTCAAAGTGGAATATTTGATGTGAAGTAATCGGAGCCTTAAATAGGTCAATAATTCATAACAACGTTGATTTTGATTCATTATTATTTCGTGAGCAATGACAGTTTTACTTAGTTTTTTGGCCACCACAGGTCTCTCGGAAACGCTACATAATTTTTATATATATATATATATATATATATATATATATATATGTATGTATATATATACATATATATATGTATATATATATATATATATACATATATATATATATACATATACATATACACATTATATATATATATATATATATACACATACATATACACATTATATATATATATATATATATATATATATATATATATATATATATATATATATATATATATATATATATATATATATATATATATATATATATATATATAATTATTTTTTAAATATTTTTTTAACTAAAAAATTTTAATCTGACAATATTTATTAAGACAAAATATGGTGAGGAAATGTATCATTTTACCAGGATGAAGTCAGTAATTTTTTTCAATGATTATTACAATTTGATATTTAGTTTTTGCAATATTTTCCCTCAAAAAAAACATTTCAAAGTGGAATATTTGATGTGAAGTAATCGGAGCCTTAAATAGGTCAATAATTCATAACAACGTTGATTTTGATTAATTATTATTTCGTGAGCAATGACAGTTTTACTTAGTTTTTTGGCCACCACAGGTCTCTCGGAAACGCTACATAATTTATATATATATATATATATATATATATATATATATATATATATATATATATATATATATATATATATATATATATATATATATATATATATATATATATATATAATTATTTTTTAAATATTTGTTATTTTAATTTTTTTTAACCAAAACATTAAAATCAGACAATATTTATTAAGACAAAATATTGTGAGGAAATGTATCATTTTACCAGGATAAAGTCAGTAATTTTTTTCAATGATTATTACAATTTGATATTTAGTTTTTGCAATATTTTCCCTCAAAAAAAACATTTCAAAGTGGAATATTTGATGTGAAGTAATTGGAGCCTTAAATAGGTCAATAATTCATAACAACGTTGATTTTGATTCATTATTATTTTGTGAGCAATGACAGTTTTACTTAGTTTTTTGGCCACCACAGGTCTCTCGGAAACGCTACATTATTTATATATATATATATATATATATATATACATATATATATATATATATATATATAATTATTTTTTTAATATTTTTTATTTTTATTTTTTTAACTAAAAAATTTAAATCAGACAATATTTATTAAGACAAAATATTGTGAGGAAATGTATCATTTTACCAGGATAAAGTCAGTAATTTTTTCAATGATTATTACAATTTGATAATTAGTTTATGCTTTTTTCAACCTACTTAGTGGCCTAATGTGTACTTAGTGTCCGCCCTGAGATGGGTATGTTGGGAGTTCAAACCCCGGCCGAGTCATACCAAAGACTATAAAAATGGGAGCCATTACCTCCGTCAGGGGTTGGAATTGGGGGTTAAATCACCACCGCTGCTGCTCACTACTCCCCTCACCTCTCAGGGGGTGATCAAGGGTGATGGGTCAAATGCAGAGAATAATTTCGCCACACCTAGTGTGTGTGTGTGACTATCATTGATACTTTAACTTTACTTTAATATGAGATATTATCTTATTGACTTTTGCGTTTCGGCCTATACTGGGATTTACCCCTTTAAAATGACCAATATATTTAAACTTCTTACAGTATATCCTTAAAAAAATAGAATCCATTTTCATCATAGAGCTTTTTTTTTATAAATCAAATTGCTTTCCTCAGTTTGTATAAAAATGTACTTTGTTCTGCATGTTTTCTTGTATTTAAAATACTTTTGTACCTCCATATTTGGCCATTGTTTCCTTCGGGGTGTTTTGACACAATTTGTAACTGACCCGTGTATGTTCTGTCCAGAAAACCCTCGCCCAGGGAGATCAGAGGCAAGGAGTTCCAGTCGATTGCTGCGGGGAAAAAGGGGATAAGAATGAGAGAGCAATACAGGGCGAGCATGACATGAAGTGTGTGTGTGGTAAACAACGCGGGGCCACAGCTGCTCACTTTAATAACAGGCCAGAAAGAAGCACGGATCCAATTCCAGCATCCAAACCCTCCAATCATAAAATGGTATTTATATTTCAGTCGCTCAGCCGCGTGTGACATGTTCATCAAATGTTTTCATGTGTGCGCAACCGCGGTTAATAATTCACGGGGAACAATGGCCATCAATATTTGAGTGTGTGGACTTACTGCCTCGCTCGCTTTTCAGAAGAGCTCAGTTTTGGATGGAAGATGACAAACAGTGAGTGGGAATGTTGGGATGATGATGATGAAGCATCTTGTTGCCAGGTGAGGCTCGACGTCACCACCTGGTGGACGATACCGTGCAGTGCAGCACACGTCAGAATGTTTTTTTGGAATTCAATGTTTTAAAACTACAATAAAAAATTGTCACTCTTACACAGAGGAACTATACAATAAAAACATACATTCCAAAGATAGGATTTCTATGATACACTTACTTCCGAAGTATACAACATTATCGGCGACAGTTCATTGAACCTTTTAGTCATTTAAAAAAATTAATAAATAAATAAATAAAAAAGCTCCTCATAGAAGGCAGTCCTAACAAATTAAAATACAGTAGACATACATACGCAAATTATTGTATTATTTAAATGACACGTAATTGTAGAATTCAGGTTGGATTTCGTCTTACCGCCATTGCTAATGCTAGCATCGATGCTAGCCCGCTTAGCCAAATACTACTTCCGGTAGGAATGATTACGCAGTAAAAAAAAAAGGCATTTTGACTATAAAATGTTGTAACCTATTTTTATGGACTTGCCTCTTTGTGATGTTAAGTTGCTGTTATAAGCTGTTATACAGTACATGCAAAACTCCGCTCCACCACAACGTGCCACCACTTCCGCTCTTCAAAATAAGAGCTCAAGGCATTTATATACTGTATAACAGCTTATAACAGGAACTTTACATCACAAAGAGGCAAGTCCATGAAAATATGTTACAGTGTCCTTATTTAGACTCCAGGTGGACGACATTCTACTTAGCCTGACAGAGAATTAGTTTGATGTTCCATCTTCAGAGTAAGGTGGCTAAACTTACTGGAAAGATTGCCCGTGTGCTAGAAAATGGATGATCCAATGGTGACGTCATTGGATTTCGATCTCAAATTCTTTATATTTTACTTTAAAAATTAACATAAACAAATTGTAAGTATTATTGAAATTTACGTAAATATAATTTGTAGAATCAAAAATTGGTTCGGTCTTGCCCGTGTACGCTGCGTCATTGCTAATGCTAGCAACAATGCTAGCCCGCCTGGCCAAATACTACTTCCGGTAGGAATGATTACGCAATAAAAATGGCATCGATTACTTTTGACCATAAAATGTTAAACACGTCCTGATTTATACTCCTGGTGGACGACATTCTACTTACCCTGAAAAAGTATTAGTTTGATGTTCCATCTTCAGAGTAAGGTGGCTAATCTTATTGGAAATAATTACATTGTAAAGTCATTGGATTTAAATGTCGAGTTATATTTGACTTTAAACTTAACATACAGAAATTACTGTAAGTATTATTGACACGCCATACGTAAATATAATTGGTAGAATCAAAATTGGTTCGGTCTTTCCCGCATAGACATGTTATAAGGGTACGCAGCATGGAGCGCTACTGCCTACTGGCGCTGGCGAGACGCGGGGCCGCCATCTTGGAGTGGTGATCCGCTCCACTCAGTGCAATTCATTTGGCAGGAGCAATGAACTAATTCATTTTACCTCACTGAATACCACTGATTTTCACACGCTTTGTTGTCATATGTGTAGCTATGATAAAGGACACATGTTTTATTATTCATAGTTTGCTTAACAGTAATAGAATATTCTTATATGCTATAAATGACCAGATCAAAACTGGGACTATAATCCCAGAGAAGGGGGAAAAAAACGGCCAGCTATTTTTAAATTGAAGAAACAATATGATTAGGTTATATATACATGCTACATAAACAATGTATGAATACATTAGATATCTATATATCTTATAGACTGTATCTCTGTTGCTGCAGCAGCAGAGTTTATTCTGTTTTGACACTTTGTATTGATATTTTGTATTACATTCTTCCCTTAAATTATGTTTACAGTGATTGTTTTATATATATTTTTATGTATGTTGCTTTGGATAAAAGCATCTGCCAAATACTTCAACATAAACATATAAAAGCTAGACTAAATTTAGACTTGTATAATACTGTATAACCACTGTCCATATATTAACCCCACACACACACAATCTGGACTGTGGTCCTAACTTTTACCCCTGTTGGCTTTATCAATCTTTATCTTCATTTATTTCAACTTTATATTGTTCAAGTATGACTTTTAAATGAAATGTAATTAATTTCATTGACAAGCAATTCTATTATGGTCATACTCTAGTTTGCTAGCGACTACGATTTCAGTACTATTGAAGAACTTTGCTCCTTCTCAACTCTGTGCTACTATTCTTTTCACAAAATACAACCAATAGTACGTTAATGTTAAATCTTACTTGTGAAAAGTAATCCCCCGATTCCTATTCTCAACAGTCCACTCATTTGAGCAGGAAAACGCTGAACACCATCTTTGTTGTCTACCTGTCAACTGTCAGTTTAGCATCTTTGTTTTCTACCTGTCAACTGTCAGTTTAGCATCTTTGTTTTCTACCTGTCGACTGTCAGTTTAGCATCTTTGTTTTCTACCTGTCAACTGTCAGTTTAGCATCTTTGTTTTCTACCTGTCGACTGTCAGTTTAGCATCTTTGTTTTCTACCTGTCAACTGTCAGTTTAGCATCTTTGTTTTCTACCTGTCAACTGTCAGTTTAGCATCTTTGTTTTCTACCTGTCAACTGTCAGTTTAACATCTTTGTTTTCTACCTGTCAACTGTCAGTTTAGCATCTTTGTTTTCTACCTGTCAACTGTCAGTTTAGCATCTTTGTTTTCTACCTGTCAACTGTCAGTTTAGCATCTTTGTTTTCTACCTGTCAACTGTCAGTTTAGCATCTTTGTTTTCTACCTGTCAACTGTCAGTTTAGCATATTTGTTTTCTACCTGTCAACTGTCAGTTTAGCATATTTGTTTTCTACCTGTCAACTGTCAGTTTAGCATCTTTGTTTTCTACCTGTCGACTTGTCAGTTTAGCATCTTTGTTTTCTACCTGTCAACTGTCAGTTTAGCATCTTTGTTTTCTACCTGTCGACTGTCAGTTTAGCATCTTTGTTTTCTACCTGTCAACTGTCACTTTAGCATCTTTGTTTTCTACCTGTCGACTGTCAGTTTAGCATCTTTGTTTTCTACCTGTCAACTGTCACTTTAGCATCTTTGTTTTCTACCTGTCAACTGTCAGTTTAGCATCTTTGTTTTCTACCTGTCGACTGTCAGTTTAGCATCTTTGTTTTCTACCTGTCGACTGTCAGTTTAGCATCTTTGTTTTCTACCTGTCAACTGTCAGTTTAGCATCTTTGTTTTCTACCTGTCAACTGTCAGTTAACATCTTTGTTTTCTACCTGTCAACTGTCAGTTTAGCATCTTTGTTTTCTACCTGTCAACTGTCAGTTTAGCATCTTTGTTTTCTACCTGTCAACTGTCAGTTTAGCATCTTTGTTTTCTACCTGTCAACTGTCAGTTTAGCATCTTTGTTTTCTACCTGTCGACTGTCAGTTTAGCATCTTTGTTTTCTACCTGTCAACTGTCAGTTTAGCATCTTTGTTTTCTACCTGTCAACTGTCAGTTTAGCATCTTTGTTTTCTACCTGTCAACTGTCAGTTTAACATCTTTGTTTTCTACCTGTCAACTGTCAGTTTAGCATCTTTGTTTTCTACCTGTCAACTGTCAGTTTAACATCTTTGTTTTCTACCTGTCAACTGTCAGTTTAGCATCTTTGTTTTCTACCTGTCAACTGTCAGTTTAGCATCTTTGTTTTCTACCTGTCAACTGTCAGTTTAGCATCTTTGTTTTCTACCTGTCAACTGTCAGTTTAGCATCTTTGTTTTCTACCTGTCAACTGTCAGTTTAGCATCTTTGTTTTCTACCTGTCAACTGTCAGTTTAGCATCTTTGTTTTCTACCTGTCAACTGTCAGTTTAGCATCTTTGTTTTCTACCTGTCAACTGTCAGTTTAGCATATTTGTTTTCTACCTGTCAACTGTCAGTTTAGCATCTTTGTTTTCTACCTGTCGACTGTCAGTTTAGCATCTTTGTTTTCTACCTGTCAACTGTCAGTTTAGCATCTTTGTTTTCTACCTGTCAACTGTCAGTTTAGCATCTTTGTTTTCTACCTGTCAACTGTCAGTTTAGCATCTTTGTTTTCTACCTGTCAACTGTCAGTTTAGCATCTTTGTTTTCTACCTGTCAACTGTCAGTTTAGCATATTTGTTTTCTACCTGTCAACTGTCAGTTTAGCATATTTGTTTTCTACCTGTCAACTGTCAGTTTAGCATCTTTGTTTTCTACCTGTCGACTTGTCAGTTTAGCATCTTTGTTTTCTACCTGTCAACTGTCAGTTTAGCATCTTTGTTTTCTACCTGTCGACTGTCAGTTTAGCATCTTTGTTTTCTACCTGTCAACTGTCACTTTAGCATCTTTGTTTTCTACCTGTCGACTGTCAGTTTAGCATCTTTGTTTTCTACCTGTCAACTGTCACTTTAGCATCTTTGTTTTCTACCTGTCAACTGTCAGTTTAGCATCTTTGTTTTCTACCTGTCGACTGTCAGTTTAGCATCTTTGTTTTCTACCTGTCGACTGTCAGTTTAGCATCTTTGTTTTCTACCTGTCAACTGTCAGTTTAGCATCTTTGTTTTCTACCTGTCAACTGTCAGTTAACATCTTTGTTTTCTACCTGTCAACTGTCAGTTTAGCATCTTTGTTTTCTACCTGTCAACTGTCAGTTTAGCATCTTTGTTTTCTACCTGTCAACTGTCAGTTTAGCATCTTTGTTTTCTACCTGTCAACTGTCAGTTTAGCATCTTTGTTTTCTACCTGTCGACTGTCAGTTTAGCATCTTTGTTTTCTACCTGTCAACTGTCAGTTTAGCATCTTTGTTTTCTACCTGTCAACTGTCAGTTTAGCATCTTTGTTTTCTACCTGTCAACTGTCAGTTTAACATCTTTGTTTTCTACCTGTCAACTGTCAGTTTAGCATCTTTGTTTTCTACCTGTCAACTGTCAGTTTAACATCTTTGTTTTCTACCTGTCAACTGTCAGTTTAGCATCTTTGTTTTCTACCTGTCAACTGTCAGTTTAGCATCTTTGTTTTCTACCTGTCAACTGTCAGTTTAGCATCTTTGTTTTCTACCTGTCAACTGTCAGTTTAGCATCTTTGTTTTCTACCTGTCAACTGTCAGTTTAGCATCTTTGTTTTCTACCTGTCAACTGTCAGTTTAGCATCTTTGTTTTCTACCTGTCAACTGTCAGTTTAGCATATTTGTTTTCTACCTGTCAACTGTCAGTTTAGCATATTTGTTTTCTACCTGTCAACTGTCAGTTTAGCATCTTTGTTTTCTACCTGTCGACTGTCAGTTTAGCATCTTTGTTTTCTACCTGTCAACTGTCAGTTTAGCATCTTTGTTTTCTACCTGTCGACTGTCAGTTTAGCATCTTTGTTTTCTACCTGTCAACTGTCACTTTAGCATCTTTGTTTTCTACCTGTCGACTGTCAGTTTAGCATCTTTGTTTTCTACCTGTCAACTGTCACTTTAGCATCTTTGTTTTCTACCTGTCAACTGTCAGTTTAGCATCTTTGTTTTCTACCTGTCAACTGTCAGTTTAGCATCTTTGTTTTCTACCTGTCAACTGTCAGTTTAGCATCTTTGTTTTCTACCTGTCAACTGTCAGTTTAGCATCTTTGTTTTCTACCTGTCAACTGTCAGTTTAGCATATTTGTTTTCTACCTGTCAACTGTCAGTTTAGCATATTTGTTTTCTACCTGTCAACTGTCAGTTTAGCATCTTTGTTTTCTACCTGTCGACTGTCAGTTTAGCATCTTTGTTTTCTACCTGTCAACTGTCAGTTTAGCATCTTTGTTTTCTACCTGTCGACTGTCAGTTTAGCATCTTTGTTTTCTACCTGTCAACTGTCACTTTAGCATCTTTGTTTTCTACCTGTCGACTGTCAGTTTAGCATCTTTGTTTTCTACCTGTCAACTGTCACTTTAGCATCTTTGTTTTCTACCTGTCAACTGTCAGTTTAGCATCTTTGTTTTCTACCTGTCGACTGTCAGTTTAGGCTGCTCGCCGGCTCCTCATCACCACTTGAAGATGGCGGCCCAACTTCTCACGTCACAGCAACCAATGTTGCGTTTACTTATAACATGTCTACGGTGTACGCTGAGTCATTGCTAATGCTAGCCCGCTTAGCAAAAAAAAAATACTTCCAGTATGAAAGATTACGCAATAAAAATGGCGTCGATTACTTTTGACTATAAAATGTTACCAAACATGACCTTTTACTTGGACAGCATGCTACAAAATATGACTTCTGGGTCACATCTCCAGTTATATAGTGGCCAATCACATTGTAAATACGAATCAACTTGTGAAGTTTTTGGATTTAAATGTAGTTCTTGATATCAAACAGTTGTATTTATTTTAAATTACAAGGCAAAAAATAAGCATGAGGTTAACATGTGACCTGACAGAATCCTAAAAAGTGAGCATCATGAAGATGAACTTTATTCAACTTTGTCAGTTTACAACTTGTTAAGGAGCTCGGCAGAAGAAAGAATAGCTTGTAAAGTAAGAAGAGTGGAAATACTGGTTGCTTAGCAACACCTGAGGCAACAAAACAACAACACAGCTTCACAACGCTACACAAACACACTTAGTAGTTTAGTTGGTCTTTGAAGTGCTTTGGGAAGAAAGACTCCATGTTTTTTGGAGGGAAAAGCTTTACTGAGTGATGCCGATCACTCCGCACGCCAGACGTGAGCCGGCATTGCCGGTCTTTAGGCTTTCCTCGTTGCCTCCTTTGCCCAGGTCGTCAGCTTTCTCGTGGATCTGCGGACAAAACCCGCACGCCACGGTGAAAAGACGACAGGTGCAAAAGATACATTCCCGTCACGGAAGAAGAAGAAGAAGAGGAACTGACCACCATGGTTCTGCCGATGATGGAGTACTGGCCAGCGAGGGAGATGACATTATCTGCGATGTTGATCTTGGCCACGTTGTCCGGGCCTGCCGTCACGTTGCCAAGGTCCCCCACGTGTCTGTGGGACGTACCAAAACACAAATGTCACTGCTTTAAAGACAATATTTCACACAACTCATCTAAACGACAGCACTATTAACACAATCAGTTTTCAACTTTATTTAGTTACAAACTTGTATTCACATCAAGGGATGGAAAGTCCATTATTGTCCTCCGCTTGAATAAACGGGTGCAAAGCAAAACATACTCAGTGGCCTAGTGGTTAGAGCAGGGGTAGGGAACCTATGGCTCTTTTGATGACTGCATCTGTCTCTCCGATAAATCTTAGCTGACATTGCTTAACACGATAAGTAACGAATGATTCCGCTGATAATCAGTGTTAAAAATAACGTTCAAAATTAAAAACATTCTCATACATTTTAATCCATCCATCCGTGTTCTATCGCACCTGTTCAAGATGTCGCATTAATATTTTATTTACTTTTGGTTAGCTTCAGAATAACAATGTTATTAAAAAGAATAAGAGACTTATACTCTAAAAATGTTAGTCTTACTTAAAGGCCTACTGAAAGCCACTACTAGCGACCACGCAGTCTGATAGTTTATATATCAATGATGACATCTTAACATTGCAACACATGCCAATACGGCCGGGTTAACTTATAAAGTGACATTTTTAAATTCCCGGGAAATATCCGGCTGAAACATCGCGGTATGATGACGTATGCGCCTGACGAAGTCCGAGTAACGGAAGTTATGGTACCCCGTAGAATCCTATACAAAAAGCTCTGTTTTCATTTCATAATTCCACAGTATTCTGGACATCTTTTGCAATTTGTTTAATGAACAATGAAGGCTGCAAAGAAGACAGTTGTAGGTGGGATCGGTGTATTAGCAGCGGACTACAGCAACACAACCAGGAGGACTTTGTTGGAGCGCTAGCCGCGCTAGCCGCCGACTTCACCTTGACTTCCTACGTCTCCGGGCCGCCAAACGCATCGGGTGAAGTCCTTCGTCCTTCTGCCGATCGCTGGAACGCAGGTGAGCACGGGTGTTGATGAGCAGATGAGGGCTGGCTGGCGTAGGTGGAGAGCTAATGTTTTTAGCATAGCTCTGTGCAGTCTGGATGCTAAGTTAGCTTCAATGGCGTCGTTAGCACAGCATTGTTAACCTTCGCCAGGCTGGAAAGCATTAACCGTGTATTTACATGTCCACGGTTTAATAGTATTGTTGATTTTCTATCTATACTTCCAGTCAGGGGTTTATTTATTTTGTTTCTATATGCAGTTAAAGCACGATGCTATCACGTTAGCTCGTAGCTAAAGCATTTCGCCGATGTAAAAGGCACTGAATGTCCATTTCGCATTCTCGTCTCTCATTTTCAAGAGGATATAGTATCCCAGGTGGTTTAAAATACAAATCTGTGATCCACAATAGAAAAAGGAGAGAGTGTGGAATCCAATGAGCCAGCTTGTACCTAAGTTACGGTCAGAGCGAAAAAAGATACGTCCATCACTGCCTCTCAAGTCCTTCACTGTAACGTTCCTCATCTACGAATCTTTCATCCTCGCTCAAATTAATGGGGTAATCATCACTTTCTCGGTCCGAATCTCTCTCGCTCCATTGTAAACAACGGGGAATTGTGAGGAATACTAGCTCCTGTGACGTCACGCTACTTCCGCTACAGGCAAGGCTTTTTTTTTTTTATCAGCGAGCAAAAGTTGCGAACTTTATCGTCGATGTTCTCTACTAAATCCTTTCAGCAAAAATATGGCAATATCGCGAAATGATCAAGTATGACACATAGAATGGATCTGCTATTCCCGTTTAAATAAAAAAAATCATTTCAGTAGGCCTTTAAAAATGCACTTATTTAGTTGTATTCGGTGTTAAAAAATATCGGTAACACTTTAGTATGGGGAACATATTCTCAGTAACAGACCCACACTGATGGAGATGCGGGCTTGCAAACAACTTTGCTCCAACAATACTTCCATTGTCAATGTTCTTTTCACTCATGGACCAGAGTTGCAGGTTTCATGTTATTTTCTGCACGACGACTCATTTAGGCAAGACAGACAGATCAGCGTTTCCCATAAACTGTCAAGATACCTGTGGCGGTGGGGGCGTGGCTATGGGCGTGGTCAACATGACATCGAGTAATTTACTACAATGATTTGATTTTCTCTAAAAAGGCTCAAAAAATGTATACTTACTAATTAATAATAACAGTTTTGTTTTAAACGTCCATCCATCCATTTTACAATATAATTACAACACTTTATGTACATATTTATATACAGATTTGAACAATAAGTTATTCACTGAAATATATTTATTAATTGTGGTTCTTACAAAAAATATATCTTATAAAATATAAAAGCTAAAATGTCTCTTAAAGCTCTGCCCCTTTAATTAGTGCATACTAAATAATTTAACTTTAGCCTACTACTACAAGCATATTATTTACCAGCAACATAAAGTGAAACAGAGGCAGAGGTGTCCTGCCACAGTCAGTAACAAATAAACATAAAACAGTAGTGGTGGTAGATAGACACAGAGCTTCATCAAACATCTGATCCACTGAACAAAGAGCTCCAAAAATGTTGAACTTTAGACTGCCATCAGTTTTACTCCCTACACTTAACCATGTGTTTCCTACTGCCTGCACACTTTGCACCCTTTGTTATATACACATGTTGTGTTTCTAATAGAAATACATTTAATAAAGTCAAATACAAATAAGGCAACAAGAGAAGTATCCTACACTTCTCTTTTGTAAAGTAAATGTGAACAGCCGATATGGGCATCTACATCTACTATATGATTTGCCTGCTGGAGAGGACCAAAAAAAAAAAAAAAAAAAAAAAAAAAAAAAATTTATTTTTTATTTTTATTTGTGACGAACGTAATTCTTTCGTGGCGGGCCGCCACAAATAAATGAATGCGTGGGAAACACTGCAGATTTGTTTATAGAGCACAATTCCTACACCAGGCAATTCAAAACTGCTTTACAGGAAAATTAAGAAGCCAAAAATAAAATAATTTCAAATTAAAATGTCAAAACACTATAAACAATCAGTGGTCATGGCATGGGGACTTGTCGGGCCGTGCCAGCAACTTATGAGTTCCAGGTTTGATGCCATCCAAGTCACTGCCGTTGTGCCCTTGGGCAAGACACTTCGTCCTTGCCCCCAGTGCCGCTCACACTGGTGTAGGAATAGTTAGCGGTGGTTGCCGGTTTGTGCCTGCAGACCCTCCGACCACCGCCACAAACTGGCAGCTGTGGCTACTAATGTAGCTTACCACCACCCCGTGTGAACATGGAATGAATGAATGATGGCTTCTCACTTCTCCGAGCACTTTGAGTGTCTAGTGTATAAAAAAGGGCTATATACAGTAAATGTAATCCATTATATTTATATTAAATTCAAGTGTTTTCAGCCTGGATTTAAACATTGCCAGGCCCATCTCACATCTTCAGGAATATTATTCAAGATTTTAAAACAAATGCATTCCGTATAAGTTTGTTTTATGTTGGCAATGTTTAGATTACCTGACATGTTAGCTACTTCGCTTTGTTTATAATTTCTATTTTCTATTTCCTGCTGGATCTACTCTCTATTTTATGCTGCTGCTGTCACATATACTGTACAGCAGGGGTCACCAACGCGGTGCCCGCGGGCACCAGGTAGCCCATAAGGACCAGATGAGTAGCCCGCTGGCCTGTTCTAAAAATAGCTCAAATAGCAGCACTTACCAGTGAGCTGCCTCTATTTTTTAAATGTTATTTATTTACTAGCAAGCTGGTCTCGCTTTGCTCGACATTTTTAATTCTAAGAGAGACAAAACTCAAATAGAATTTGAAAATCCAAGAAAATATTTTAAAGACTTGGTCTTCACTTGTTTAAATAAATTCTTTTTTTTTTTTTTACTTTGCTTCTTATAACTTTCAGAAAGACAATTTTAGAGAAAAAATACAACCTTAAAAATGATTTTAGGATTTTTAAACACATATACCTTTTTACCTTTTAAATTCCTTCCTCTTCTTTCCTGACAATTTAAATCAATGTTCAAGTAAAAAAAAAATTGTAAAGAATAATAAATACATTTTAATTAAATTCTTCATTTTAGCTTCTATTTTTTCGACGAAGAATATTTGTGAAATATTTCTTCAAACTTATCATGATTAAAATGCAAAAAAATTATGGCAAATCTAGAAAATCTGTAGAATCAAATTTAAATCTTATTTCAAAGTCTTTTGAATTTCTTTTAAAATTTTTGTTCTGGAAAATCTAGAAGAAATAATGACTTGTCTTTGTTAGAAATATAGCTTGGTCCAATTTGTTATATATTCCAACAAAGTGCAGATTGGATTTTAACCTATTTAAAACATGTCATGCAAATTCTAAAATTAATCTTAATCAGTAAAAATTACTAATGATGTTCCATAAATTCTTTTTTAAATTTTTTCAAAAAGATTCGAATTAGCTAGTTTTTCTCTTCTTTTTTTCGGTTGAATTTTGAATTTTAAAGAGTCGAAATGGAAGATAAACTATGTTTCAAAATTTAATTGTCATTTTTATTTGTGTTTTCTCCTCTTTTAAACCGTTCAATTAAGTGTAAATATCATTAATTATTAATAATAACATAGAGTTAAAGGTAAATTGAGCAAATTGGCTATTTCTGGCAATTTATTGAAGTGTGTATCAAACTGGTAGCCCTTCGCATTAATCACTACCCAAGAAGTAGCTCTTGCTTTCAAAAAGGTTGCTGACCCCTGCTGTAAATACTGATATATTGTACATGGTCATTGGTATATATGTTATAGACATAATATAATATATCTGTATACATATTATTCTGTACACATATATACATGTTGGATTTTTTTATCGCTATATTAGTCTATTTATACCTGCATTGTCCTTTCCATCCTTACACTTTCCATCATTGTGACTGAGCTACTGTGTTGAACAATTTCCCTTGTGGATCATTCAAGTTTGTCTAAGTCTAAACAGGCTGAAAAAAAATGTATTTAAAAACTGTACATACGACAACTGATAGTATTTTATCTACGCTTTGATTTTAACTTCACGTTTATGTATATTTGATTTAATGTTTTTCATTTGAATTAGGGCTGCAACTAACGATTAATTTGATAATCGATTAATCTGTCGATTATTACTTCGATTAATCGATTAATGATCGGATAAAAGAGACAAACTACATTTCTATCCTTTCCAGTATTTTATTGAAAAAAACCAGCATACTGGCACCATACTTATTTCGATTATTGTTTCTCAGCTGCTTATAAATAAAGGTTTATTTCAACAAAACAAAAACAAAACAAAAAATTTTTTTTTTTTTTTTTAAAGCCTCTGCGCATAGCATAGATCCAACGAATCGATGACTATATTAATCGGCAACTATTTTTTATAATCGATTAGTTGTTGCAGCCCTAATTTGAATTAATTTAATTTAATTAATTTTCTGCAAATCACGTCGAACTGCCTTGCCTACTCTGATGGCACGTCAAATGGAGTGACTTAATCCAAAAGATGGCGCCATTGTGATACGGTGTCGGCGCAGTTTCAGTACAAGCAGTAAGTGTGCCACACACTCGCTGAGGCGTCATTTACCCATCACTGGCCAGAAGCATGGTCATGAAGAAAAGCTGAAACATTTATATGAACAACAGAAAAAGGGAATTAAATATATGGGTAATGTTTATTTAGCCTTTCCATGAGACTATTTTATTAAAAATTACATCACGGGTGTGTATTGTAGCGTCCCGGAAGAGTTAGTGCTGCAAGGGCTTCTGGGTATTTGCTCTGTTACGGTGCAGATGTTCGTCATTCTTGTTTGGTGTGGGTTCACAGTGTGGCGCATATTTGTAACACTGTTAAAGTTGTTTATACGGCCACCCTCAGTGTGACCTGTATGGCTGTTGACCAAGTATGCCTTGCATTGACTTGTGTGTGCGAAAAAGCCGCACATATTATATGACTGGGCCGGCACGCTGTTTGTATGGAGGAAAAGCGGACGTGACGACAGGTTGTAGAGGACGCTAAAGGCAGTGCCTTTAAGGCACGCCCACAATATTGTGCAAATAGGGAGAAATTCGGGAGAATGGTTGCCCTGGGAGGGGCACTGAAATCCGGGAGTCTCCCGGGGAAATCAGGAGAGTTGGCAAGTATGCCCTACGTCCGTGTTTTACCAGATATGTACCGCTCCGTACAGCCGATAATTGCAGATATTGGACATCTCTAATTTATTACCATAAATAGATTGCTGATAAAGCATTTATAGGCCGATAATTGCAGATATTGGACATCTCTAATTTATTACCATAAATAGATTGCTGATAAAGCATTTATAGGCCGATAATTACCGATATTATCGGACATCTCTAATTTATTACCATAAATAGATTACTGATAAAGCATTTATAGGCCGATAATTGCAGATATTATCGGACATCTCTAATTTATTACCGTAAATAGATTACTGATAAAGCATTTATAGGCCGATAATTGCCGATATTATCGGACATCTCTAATTTATTACCATAAATAGATTGCTGATAAAGCATTTATAGGCCGATAATTGCAGATATTATCGGACATCTCTAATTTATTACCATAAATAGATTGCTGATAAAGCATTTATCGGCCGATAATTGCAGATATTATCGGACATCTCTAATTTATTACCATAAATAGATTGCTGACCTGAGGACGACACAAGGTTTTACCTAGAGATGTCCGATAATAATCGGCCTGCCGATATTATCGGCCGATATATGCGTTAAAATGTAATATCAGAAATTAGCGGTATCGTTTTTTTTTATTATCGGTATCGTTTTTTTTGTGGTTTTTTTGGTTTTTTTAATTAAATCCACATAAAAAACACAAGATACACTTACAATTAGTGCACCAACCCAAAAAACCTCCCTCCCCCCATTTCTTTCGGTTATCAATATTCTGCTTCCTACATTATATATCAATATATATCAATACAGTCTGCAAGGGATACAGTCCGTAAGCACACATGATTGTGCGTGCTGCTGCTCCACTAATAGTACTAACCTTTAACACTTCATTTTACTCATTTTCATTCATTACTAGTTTCTATGTAACCGTTTTTATATTGTTGTACTTTCTTTTTTATTCAAGAAAATGTTTTTAATTTATTTATCTTATTTTAATATTTTTTTTAAAAAAGTACCTTATCTTCACCATACCTGGTTGTCCAAATTAGGCATAATAATGTGTTAATTCCACGACTGCATATATCGGTATCGGTTGATATCGGTATCGGTAATTAAAGAGTTGGACAATATCGGCATATCGGATATCGGCAAAAAGCCATTATCGGACATCCCTACTTCTGGTCCTTATTTTCAATTGGTAATAAAAAAGTATCAACAAATGTTGACATCGACCGATATAAAACACTTTTCAGCCGTATCGCAAAATACAAAATGTTGTCATTTTCATGTCAACAAAGCAAGCGCTCATAAAAGTAAGACTCTTCTTCTCAAAACGTGCTAGCTCGATGCTAATTTACATGAAATATGCCATATACATGCTACCGATTAGCATTAGCTGTGTTATGTTAATGTATTTATTTTTATTTTATTCCTTTGTTTGATTTTTTATGAATGAAGTAAATAAATAAATGAAAAAAAAATGAAATTAGCGATTTTACACGCCGATTTAAAACACCTCCAAATAGAGATGTCTGATACTTTATCGGCCGATATATGCGTTAAAATGTAATATCGGAAATTATCGGTATCGTTTTTTTTATTATCGGTATCGGTATCGTTTTCTTTTTTTTTGTTTTTTTAATTAAATCAACATAAAAAACACGGCCTGCCAATATTATCGGCCAATATATGCGTTAAAATGTAATATCGGAAATTATCGGTATCGTTTTTTTTTTATTATCGGTATCGTTTTTTTTTTTGTTTTTGTTTTTTTTTATTAAATCCACATAAAAAACACAAGATACACTTACAATTAGTGCACCAACCCAAAAAACCTCCCTCCCCCACAAAAGGGTTGTTTCTTTCTGTTATTAATATTCTGCTTCCTACATGATGTATCTATATATATCAATACAGTCTGCAAGGGATACAGTCCGTAAGCACACATGATTGTGCGTGCTGCTGCTCCACTAATAGTACTAACCTTTAACACTTCATTTTACTCATTTCCATTCATTATTAGTTTCTATGTAACTGTTTTTATATTGTTTTACTTTCTTTTTTATTCAAGAAAATGTTTTTAATTTATTTATCTTATTTTACTAATTTTTTAAAAAAAGGACCTTATCTTCACCATACCTGGTTGTCCAAATTAGGCATAATAATGTGTTAATTCCACGACTGCATATATCGGTATCTGTAATTAAAGAGTTGGACAATATCGGAATATCGGATATCGGCAAAAAGCCATTATCGGACATCCCTAGTTTTACCTAACATTAGTCAAAATTGTGATTATTATTTTGGCAGCAACCCGCAGAGGGCGCAGCACACCTACCGTATTTTTCGGACTAAGTCGCAGTTTTTTTTTCCATAGTTTGGCCGGGGGTGCGACTTATACTCCGGAGCGACTTACGTGTAGGGATGATACTCAAAATCGGTTTTCCCGGTTGTTCAATAAGAAAAGAACCGAGTCCTCGGACTCGAATCCCATTTTGAGAACCGGTACCCGTTATCGAGACCACTATAGTAAAGAAAAAGAGTTGGTTCTTTATTCGAATCCCGTCCCGACCAGAAATGCTCCGTGTGACATCACAAGAAATGACGTCACGTAGCTCAGTCATTAGGCGCAGATAGTGAAAGCAGGAAAACAATGGACGGGAAAAAGCGCTCCAAGGTGTAATAAAGTTCAAAACAAAAGCTATAATCCATCGAATAACTTTACTGAGAGATTTGAGCAGGGTAAAACACATGACCAACACTTTTACCACCAAGCGGAAACATAGCAACCAGGCTAGCAACGCACCTCCTTTACGGCAGCTGTCGCAACCTTCTTAAAACAACCGCAGCACATACATATATATACAACAACGCAGCACATACACATATATACAACACCGCAGCACATACATATATATACAACACTGCAGCACATACATATATATACAACATATCTCCCTTTTTGAACTTTTGTTTTTCTTTCCTTGTAAACGTTACAAAATCACACTGTAGATGTGTTGTCTGTCTAATTATAAATAATGCAGATGAAGCGTGTTGGCTGAGTTGTTGACGTTTACTTTCACAGCGTGCTCATAATAACCTGAGTCTTAGCTGCCGGGTGGCGACATGCAACAACACTACCGCGCATGCTCGTCACTCCCGTTGCATGCTGGGTAGTGTAGTTATATTCCCTAGCTCGTAACATCACATCTTTCCCCCTATAAAGAAACATTTTAACTCAATAAAGTGCATTTCTTTTTTTAGCTTTAACTTTTTTTTTAGAATTGTAACCACATATTTGCAAACAACTTTTCTCTTCATAGAATTTTCTTTCAATAAAGAAATAAAGTGCAGAAATGCCAAAAGCATCATAACTAGGGATGTCCGATAATGGCTTTTTGCCGATATTCCGATATTGTCCAACTCTTTAATTACCGATATCAACCGATATATGCAGTCGTGGAATTAACACATTATTATGCCTAATTTGGACAACCAGGTATGGTGAAGATAAGGTACTTTTTTTAAAAATTAGTAAAATAAGATAAATAAATTAAAAACATTTTCTTGAATAAAAAAAGAAAGGACAACAATATAAAAACAGTTAGAATGAATGAAAATGAGTAAAATGAAGTGTTAAAGGTTAGTACTATTAGTGGAGCAGCAGCACGCACAATCATGTGTGCTTACGGACTGTATCCCTTGCAGACTGTATTGATATATATTGATATATAATGTAGGAAGCAGAATATTAATAACAGAAAGAAACAACCCTTTTGTGTGAATGAGTGTAAATGGGGGAGGGAGGTTTTTTGGCTTGGTGCACTAATTGTAAGTGTATCTTGTGATTTTTATGTGGATTTAATTTATAAAACAAATTTTAAAAAAAGATACCAACAAAAAAAAAAAACGATACCGATAATTTCCGATATTACATTTTAACGCATATATCGGCCGATATTACCGGACATCTCTAATCATAACAAACAGTTATGTCAAATAGCAGCAGAAGTGCACTTTTTGGAGAGCTGTATTATTTTCAGTTTTGTGCCCAAGGGACTGATTTTATTTAACACTATATTATTATTTATACACCTATAGTGATCACAGAGACAGCTTGTTTTTGTGTTACTGTATATATTTGTTTCTCTGAAAAATCCCACTTAATATACTTTGGGTAACAACAGTCAATATTTATTTATTTAATTTTATTTTTTTAGGGGGGGTAACAGTCAATATTTATTTATTAGATTTTATTTGTTTCTTATATGATAAAAGTGAGCTTTTGTTAAACCAAATATTGTGCATTTTTTTTCCATATACAACAACCTATCTGGACTCCATAAGAGAATCGATAAGGAATCGGTTCGATAAGAGGATTCGATAATAGGCTCGAACTGGATAATTTCTTATCAAACATCATCCCTAGTTATGTGTGAAATTAACACATTAGCGTAAAATATCAAATATTATTTAGCTTATTGACGTAAGAGACTAGACGTATAAGATTTCATGGGATTTAGCGATTAGGAGTGACAGATTGTTTGGTAAACGTATAGCATGTTCTATATGTTATAGTTATTTGAATGACTCTTACCATAATATGTTACGTTAACAGTGTTTTTCAACCACAGTCTGGTGTGCCGTGGGAGATTATCTAATTTCACCTATTTGGGTTAAAAATAGTTTTTGCAAACCAGTAATTATAGTCTGCAAATTATGTGTTGTTGTTGTTGTTGAGTGTCGATGCTGTCTAGGGCTCGGCAGAGTAACCATGTAATACTCTTCCATATCAGCCTGTAGCTAATTGCTTTGTAGATGTGGGAAACAGCGGGAGGCAGCGTGCAGGTAAAAAGGTGTCTGATGCTTAAACCAAAAATAAACAAAAGGTGAGTGCCCCTAAGAAAAGGCAGTGAAACTTAGGGAAGGCTATGCAGAACGAAACTGGCTACAAAGTAAACAAAAACAGAATGCTGGACGACAGCAAAGACTTACTGTGGAGCAAAGACAGCATCCGAATGTACATCCGAACATGACATGACAATCAACAATGTCCACACAAAGAAGGATAAAAACAACTGAAATATTCTTGATCGCTAAAACAAAGTAGATGCGGGAAATATCGCTCAAAGGAAGACATGAAACTGCTGCAGGAAAATACCAAAAAAAGAGAAAAGGCCACCAAAATAGGAGCGCAAGACAAGAACTAAAACACTACACACAGGAAAACATCTAAAAACTCCAAATAAGTCATGGCGTGATGTGACAGGTGGTGACAGTACACCTACTTTGAGACAAGGGCTATAGTGATGCATGCTTGGTTATGCTTTAAATTCATATTCAACAATTGCGACAACGACTTTTTACTGTCAACTGAGTTTCGTTTTTTTTAGGATTTCTGCTGGTGGTGTGCCTCCGCGTGTGCCTTGGCTCCAAAAAGGTTGAAAAACACTGCATTAACATACCAGGCACGTTTCTCAGTTGGTAATTTATGCCTCATATAACATACACTTATTTAGCCTGTTGTTCACTATTCTTTATTTTTAAATTGCCTTTCAAATGTCTATTCTTGCTGTTGGCTTTTATCAAATACATTTCCCCAAAAAATGCGACTTATACTCTGAAAAATACAGTATGTTGCAGCAGACTAGAGCTAATAAATGATAGTCTCACAACAGGCAAAGGTGTGCGCTCACCTGAGAGGACAAAATCCCAGCCAACATGACTTACCGCACCGTATCTTTTGGGCCGGCGTGAGTCTTGTCGTGGGGGTTGAAGTGGGGGCCGGCACTGACGCAGCCTGATCAACACACAACACCGTGATTCCTGTTTCACATTTACACCTTTTTATCCCAGCGGCGCTTACCGTTAGTGTTGTCTCCGTAGGCGTGCACGTGGAAGCCATGCTCCCCGGGCGTGAGGCCTTTGATTTCACCCGTCAGCTTCACCGGGGACGAGTCGTTCTAAAGCAGATCGACAACATAATTGACTACAGCGCTCACCTGCGTGACAAAATGTAGACACTATTTTATTCAGCGGCACAGTCTAAAAGTACCAGGGTTGTCAAAGTTAAAGGCCTACTGAAAGCCACTACTAGCGACCACGCAGTCTGATAGTTGATATATCAATGATGACATCTTAACATTGCAACACATGCCAATACGGCCGGGTTAACTTATAAAGTGACATTTTAAATTTCCCGGGAAATATCCGGCTGAAACGTTGCGGTATGATGACGTATGTTGGGCTGCAACAACTAATCGATTATAAAAATAGTTGCCGATTAATTTAGTCATCGATTCGTTGAATCTATGCTATGCGCATGAGCAGAGGCTTTTTTTTTTTTTTTTTTTACAGTATTTTCCGCACCATAAGCCACACCTAAAAACCACAAATGTTCTCAAAAGCTGACAGTGCGGCTAATATTAATATTTATTTTCATAAAGTTTAGGTCTCGCAACTACGGTAAACAGCCGCCATCTTTTTTCCCCGTAGAAGAGGAAGCGCTTCTTCTTCTACTGTAAGCAACCGCCAAGGTGAGCACCCGCCCCCGTAGAAGAAGAAGCGCACGGATATTACGTTTCATTTCATTTGTCTGTTTCTGTAAAGACCACAAAATGTCTCCTACCAAGAGACACGCGTACAAGGTTCCACTGACTTTTGATATTAATGTGAACCGCACTGTGGATACAACGGGAACACGTACGGTGAATATCCGTTAGCTTGCCATGCTAACGGCCAGAAACTTCCACCCACGGTGATATTCAAAAGGAAGACCTTGCCAAAAGAGAACTTTCCAGCCGGCGTCATCATAAAAGCTAACTCGAAGGGATGGATGGATGAAGAAAAGATGAGCGAGTGGTTGATAGACGTTTACGCGAAGAGACCGGGTGACACCGAAGAAGAGGGATTTGTGGATGAGGAATAACTTCAGAACATGAGCTTTAAATGTTTATTTTGTGTGTTGTGTGACATTAACGTTCGAGCAACGTTAAATTATTGATGTTGCTATTGCTCTGCACTATTTTGAGTGTTACTATTTTTGTGATCGCACATTTGCACATTACATTTTGGGAGTGAACAGAGTTGTTAGAACGCTGGTTTGTAATATATTATTAAAGTTTGACTGACCTATCTGACTGTTTTTTTGACATTCCCTTTAGCGTAGCGTAGGTGCGGCTAATAACACGGTAAATAGGTAAACAAAGTTTTGAAATATGCCATTCATTGAAGGTGCAGCTTACAACACGGGGCGGCTTATGGTGCGGAAAATACGGTAAATAAACCTTTATTTATAAACTGCAACATTTACAAACAGCTGAGAAACAATCAAAATAAGTATGGTGATAGTATGCTGTTTTTTTTCAATAAAATACTGGATAGGATAGAAATGTAGTTTGTCTCTTTTATCCGATTATTAGTCGATTAATCGAAGTAATAATCGACAGATTAATTGATTATCAAATTAATCGTTAGTTGCAGCCCTAATATATATATATATATATATATATATATATATATATATATATATATAGGCTGCAACTAACGATTAATTTGATAATCGATTAATCTGTCAATTATTACTTCGATTAATGATGAGATAAATGAGACAATTTCTATCCTATCCAGTAATTTATTGAAAAAAAACAGCATACTATCACCATACTTATTTTGATTATTGTTTCTCAGCTGTTTGTAAATGTTGCAGTTTAAAAATAAAGGTTTATTTAAAAAAATAAAAAAATTATATAAAAAAAAACTTAGCGCATGCGCATAGCATAGATCCAATGAATCGATGACTAAATTAATCGGCAACTATTTTAATAATCGAGTAGTTGTTTCAGCCCTAATTATTCACACACACACACACCCACACCCTATTGCATTTTTTTTATTTTATTCCTGCACTACCATAACAAAATTTCGTTCTTATCTGTGCTGTACATTTCAAATTTGAATGACAATAAAAAGGAAGTGTAAGTCTAAGTCTATTAATAACAGAAAGAAACAACCCTTTTGTGTGAATGAGTGTAAATGGGGGAGGGAGGTTTTTTGGGTTGGTGCACTAATTGTAAGTGTATCTTGTGTTTTTTATGTGGATTTAATTTAAAAAAAAAAAAAAAACCATACCGATAATATCAACAGGCCGATATTATCGGACATCTCTAAATGTAATGTACATTTATAAATCAGATTTCAAAATAAAATCCACAAGGGAACAATTTCCCTTGTGGATCATTAAAGTTTGTCTAAGTCTAAAATAAATGACATTCCCACAATCAACAGGCTGTCAGCAACAGATGACACCTGCTGGCAGACAGGAACGTCTCTGGGAGAATCATTAAATAAGAAAAACTAGTGAAAAACAAAATACCAGATGCTAATAATCTTATCGCAATGCTTTTATTTTTTTGTGTCCGCTTGTGCTGCTTTTTAGCAGGGCTGAGCCAATGTAGGCAATGACGTCACGTCATGACTCAGCAGTTTTAAATATATTCAACGTCTGCCGATAAACGCATTTTAATATCACTTCATTTGCACAGATGGTAAACCAATAGAATATGACGCTTACATAAGACAGTGTTTTTTTTAAAATTATTATTATTAAGTGCGACGGAAATGACGGCCTTACGCAACAGGCGTCAATCATTAAAACCGTGTGCAAAAGTTACAAGTTCAGTTGAACAAACAACACAATAGTGTTAGTAACCGCCACAAACGACAACATAATTGTGTTACACGCCTGGACGGCGGAAGTACAACATTTTTGTGCACGCTAACGTCACTTTTTATTGAACTAATTAAGAGTCCTGCCTTAAAGGAAGACTTTATCAACATTCTAAACAGGCACTAAAATGGACAACTATGCTAATATAGCACGCTAGCAATGACACGCCGTAACTCGAACGCCTCTAAATGGCAGTTTAGTCCATTTAAGTGTGAAACGACTCACGTCCTGCTCGAAGAACACAGTGCCGGAGGTGTCCCCGGCTCCTTTGAGCACACAAACAGCTTTAAGGGGCATCTTTGCGGTAGTTTGAGGAGAGAATACTTCGTTATGTCGCTGTTGCTGCTGCTGCTGCGACTCATTTGACAACCGAACTTTATATGCTGCACAAAGAGGGCGGGCTTTAACAACAGCCAATCACAGACGAGCATCGTCAACCTCCCAGCTTTTGGATTGGTCAGTGTGGATTATTGACCGACTGTGATATAATAAACCGTTCCTCCCTTGGCGCTGTTTTGTACTGTTTTTGTACTTACTTTCATTATTATTTCTCAACTATTTGTAAATGTCCGAAATGTATAAATAAAGGTTTATTAAAAAATAAAATAATAATAATAAATTATTATTATTTTTATTTTATTTATAAATAAAGGTTTATAAAAATAATAATAATAATAATAATAATAATAAATTATTATTTTTAATTTTATTTATAAATAAAGGTTTATAAAAAAATTAAAACAATAATAATAATAACAATAATCAATTATTTTTATTTATTTTTATTTTTATTATAAAGGTTTATAAAAATAATAATAATAAAATAATAATAATCAATTATTATTTTTAATTTTATTTATAAATAAAGGTTTATAAAAAAATTAAAATAATAATAATAACAATAATGAATTATTTTTATTTATTTTTATTTTATTTATAAAGGTTTATAAAATAATAATAATAATACATTATTATTTTTATTTTTATTTTATTGTATTTATAAATAAAGGTTTATAAAAAAATCAAAAATCAAAATAATAATAATAATAATAAATTGTTATTGTTTTTTTTGTTTTGTTTTTTTTAGAAACCTTTATTTATAAATTTCGACATTTACAAACAGTTGATAAATAATAATGAAAGTAAGTACAAAAACAGTACAAAACAGCGCCAAAGGAGGAACGGTTTATTATATCACAGTCGGTCAATAATCCACACTGACCAATCCAAAAGGAGGGCTTTTTTGCCGATATCCGATATTCCGATATTGTCCAACTCTTAATTATCGATACCGATATCAACCGATACCGATATATACAGTCGTGGAATTAACACATTATTATGCCTAATTTGGACAACCAGGTATGGTGAAGATAAGGTTCTTTAAAAAAAAAAAAAAATTAATACAATAAAATAAGATGAATAAATTAAAAACATTTTCTTTAATAAAAAAGAAAGTAAAACAATATAAAAACAGTTACATAGAAACTAGTAATTAATGAAAATGAATGCAACTCCGCCAATTGGATTGCATTATTGTGGTATTGTTGTGTATTGTTTTGTTGATTGATTAATCAATTCATAAAAATAAAATAAAAAGAAAATGAGTAAAATGAAGTGTTAAAGGTTAGTACTATTAGTGGAGCAGCAGCACGCACAATCATGTGTGCTTACGGACTGTATCCCTTGCAGACTGTATTGATATATATTGATATATAATGTAGGAAGCAGAATATTAATAACAGAAAGAAACAACCCTTTTGTGTGAATGAGTGTAAATGGGGGAGGGAGGTTTTTTATTTAGGTTGGTGCACTAATTGTAAGTGTATCTTGTGTTTTTTTATGTGGATTTAATTAAAAAATAATTAAAAAAACAACAACAAAAAAACGATACGGATAATAAAAAAACGATACCGATAATTTCCGATATTACATTTTGAAACATTTATCGGCCGATAATATCGCACTTAATAATAATAATTACAAATTATAATTTAAAAAACTGTTTCTTATGTAAGCGTCCTATTCTATTGGTTTACCATCTGTGCAAATGAAGTGATATTAAAATGCGTTTATCGGCAGACGTTGAATATATTTAAAACTGCTGAGTCATGACGTGACGTCATTGCCTACATTGACTCAGCCCTGCTAAAAAGCAGCAAAATCAACAACAACATGCTACATGAAAGGAAAACTTTCCCCCCCTCAGCATGTTCTTTTAATCACCAAAATCGTTGTGCATTTTTAAAAGTCGCCCTCTTAGATTTATTCTGCAGCGTGACAGTTTAAAGCAAATAAGTACAATTCCCTGGGGGGCCACAATTAGGGAAAGGGTGACATCCTGCCACCTGTGGCTCCTGAAAACATGTTTATCCTCTTCTTCTCTGCAAAACTCATACACTTTTCCAAAGTGGGTTGTCCTTGCAGCCGTTCCCATGGTAACGGCTCCCTGCGCTGGTTTCCCTCGATGGGTGTTGCCGCTCGCAAATAGTCCACACCCTAACGTGTCAGGGCTGCATAGTGTGATACTTTAAAACCAGCCACCTACAGTTATGCCTAATGATATGCTATACTAACTATATAGTTAGCGTGCAGAAACATGATCGAAAGATCAAAATATAATATAATATAATAATATCATTAGGTGTCTGTGTATGCTAGTAATATATGTAGTAGTTAGCATTCAAATGTTCAATTCCTTCATGTGATCATTCTTTTATTGAGCATATTTCTACTATTTTGATCAAAATAAAATTATACAAAAATAAATGATTGACAATGCAAAGAGTGCATAACTCCACTTGCCAGTAGATACACACACACACACACACACACACACACACACACACACACACACACACACACACACACACACACACACACACACACACACACACACACACACACAGTTTAACGTGTTCCCTCGATTTTGTGAAAATGTAGGGGGAAAAAAAGAGCAAAACAAAAATTTAATGAGAAAAAATTAAATTTTTATTAAATAATATATTCAGTCCCCTATAACACCAAGTTTTGTCTTTAAATAAATCTGTTTTCAACATTTAAAAAAAAAATACAAACATCAAAATGGCCTTCGCATACTTGATTTCTCAGTTTGCGGCCCTTGGCGGGAAAAGTCTACAGACCCCTGATCTAAATGGAAGCTGTCGGAATAAAAAATAAAACATTTACAAAGTTTAGTTAGTTAATTGAGAATGAAAACACAAATTTATGAATCAATTTGAAAAATATAATAAACAGTGTTAAATGTTTAACTGAACCATTTTTGTACAGGCAGAGTTTTTGACACTTATTCAGTTGCAAAATCGTATTACTATTTTTATTATTATTCTATTCTTAAAGGGGAAAAAAGAGAAAAAATTGGAGAGAAAAAAAGAGCAAAAAAAATCGGAATGTAATGAGAAATAGCTGAAATGTTATATTAATATTAAAATACTTAGTCACATATAATACACAGCTGACACAAAGTTCAGCTTTTAAATATATATATATGTACATATATAGACAAATACAGTATATACACACATATATGTGTATGTCAAATTAGCCGCCGCATACTTTTGACTTTTCAGTATGTGGCCCTTGGTGGAAAAAGTTGGGAACTTTGGAAAAACTTTGTACTTTGAACATGAAAATCTAAATCTTAATGTAGTCAATCGTACTTTTTAATCTGCAAATCAACAAAGTGGACTGCAAAGTGACAAGGGGACATCGCATGCGCGCGTTTGACACATTTGTATGTATATATATATACACACACATTTATTTGTATGTATATATATATATACACATGGAGGACCCATATATATATATATATATATATATATAAACATACACATACATATGTATTGACGGATGCATATATCCACATTTATCCATAATTAAGAGTTACTTCTTTTATATGACTATAGTCATATTTTAAATAGCTAATGTTCCATCTTGTACTCTTTTCCTTTTTCTGATCGTCTCATGACAAAGTGCTTGCACTGTGGACGACCTTGAAGTAGGAGGCAGAGAAGAGGAGTCCTCTTGCTTCCCTTCTCGGGCCGACTTGAGATAACGGACACAATGGGCATCTGTGCGGGCGGGGGGAGAGATTGAGGAACAGAATGTTTTCGTGATGGTTTTCAGACCGATCTGGACCGGGCTAAGGAACGCTTGGGTGCTGGGTTGGTCTCAGGTTTGTCCTCTAAGCTTTGAGAATAAACCACAAAATACCAACTACTGCCTGTTGATTGAATATAAACATCAGTTTATTGCCATAAAAAGAATCTGGGAGAGACTAGCAATTTGAATTCCCCATTGGAGGAATGCTGGTCGACGCAACAGTATATACAGTATTTACATCAATATGGCGTATCTATATATATATATATACACACACACACACACACACACACACACACACATATACATACATATATATCTTTTTCATCTGGCAGAACAAATGCACTTTGGGTTATCCTAGCTGTATAGGCGAGAAAGAAAAAAAAGGCAAATAAGACACATTTTGGTACAAAAATAGTTTATTAAAAACCTTTTTGTGGCTGAAATGTTGAACATTTTACATCCATGTCTTTTGTACGGTCAATGTTCACACAGTTAGGCGTTAAGCTGAAAGCAAAAGGCCGTAGCGATTCCTTCACATTTGCTATCCGGACCAAAACGACAGGGAGAGAACAGCATCGTCACTCCCTCCCTCCCTCCCTCCCTCCCCGGTGCCGACAGTGAACAGCTTATTTACAGGGGCCGATCCAAGCAGTGCTCTTCATTTGTGATTACGATGATTCGAGGCGTTCACTAAAAATCACGGACACAATTTCAGCGGCGGGACAAAGTCTGTTAAGTGAGGAAAAACACACAGTGGCACTAAAAAACACAACAAAACAGCCCTGGTGAATTGATGGTGTGTTTGCTTCTTACTGCTCTGGAGACGCGGATCTTTACGTTAGGTCACGATATTTGATTATTTTTAGCTTTGCCTGCTCCCAAATTGTGTTTTTTATGTATTCTAGTTAGTGTATTTGTATATTAGTTGCGCATGAACGCACAGCAGATGGACATGCTACATGAATGTTTGCCTCATTCCTGTGAGAATCCTGCGTGAGCGAGGCATTAAGGAGTGGGGGGGTTGGTTAATTTATCCGGGACGAGCGTCTGTAAAGAGATAACACTGCGTCGTCTTTCTTTGTCCGACTTGTCAGGTCTTCACATGGAGGAAACGCCATTCCGTGCGCGGTGAGGAATGAAGCAAAAACTGATCTATTTTTGCAGCTGATCTTTGAAAATTGGAGTGATGGCAAACGAAGCGAACGCAAGACCGGAACACACGGCTGTTGTCATGGAGTAAAAAGAACAAAAGCTTGTAAAAGTCATTTAAAAGATGGACTCTACTTTGATGGAGACAGAAGTCAAATGGACATGCAAGAAGTCAGTTCTCGGGTGGTGACTTCCCTGTGATCGCTTGTGGACCAGGCCATGGAGTCATGTGACACAGGAAGTATTCCACAGGAGTCTATGAGGCCGCCTCCGGTTTGGCCTCCACGGACTCGGTCTGAGCCTCGGAAGACGGCGGTTCAGCGGCGTCCGGTTGCGGGGGCGGAGCTGAGGGTGCAGATTCAGTAGTTTTTTGAGGGGCTTCCAAAACAGGTCCTTTACAAGTTTCAGTGGAAGCCGCCGGCTGCGGAGCCGCCGACTGCGGAGCCGCCGACTGCGAAACTGCCGGCTGTGGAGCCGATGGCTGCGGAGCCGCTGGCTGTGGAGCCGATGGCTGCGGAGCCGCCGGCTGTGGAGCAGATGGCTGCGGAGCCGCCGGCTGTGGAGCCGCCGGCTGTGGAGCCGCCGGCTGTGGAGCCGATGGCTGCGGAGCCGCCGGCTGTGGAGCCGATGGCTGCGGAGCCGCCGGCTGTGGAGCCGATGGCTGCGGAGCCGATGGCTGCAGAGCCGCCGGCTGCGAAGCCGATGGCTGCAGAGCCGCCGGCTGCGAAGCCGATGGCTGCAGAGCCTTAGGGCTGCGAAACTTGTCCATGTTCTCCAGCTCGGCCAGCCGGTCGTCCCGGTCCCACCGCGTGGTCCTCTCGCGGCGTCTGGGCCGCCCCCCTTCTTTGCCGTCGGCTCCTCTTCCGCTCTCCCGACTTGCTCCGTCCGCCCTTCCTCTGTCGCCGCCTTCGGCCCTTCCTCTGTCGCCGCCTTCGGCCCTTCCTCTGTCGCCGCCTTCGCCCCTCCCGTTCTCCCGCTCCCCGTCGCCGCCCCTCCCTCGCTCCCAGTCTCGATCCAGGCTGCTTCGCCGGTCCCTCCAGTCTCGTCGGTCTCTGTCCCTCTCCCAGCCGCCGCCGCGCTGATCGCCGTCTTCCTGCCAGCCGCCGAGTCTGTCCCTCGCGTCCATTCTGTCGCCGCCCCTCGCTCTGTCGCCAAACGGACGCCTGGCGCCGCCGAACCCTCGATCTCTCTCCCGGTCCCGCTCCCGATCAGGCTCCTGGTCCCTGAATCCCGTCCACTCACCCCTGAGAGGGCGGCTGCTCCTTTCCTCGGGCCCATCGCCCGAACGGGGGACCCCCGGTCTGACAAAGGGAGGAGGGGGCCCGTGAGGGGGCGGCCCATGTGGAGGGAAGGGAGGTCTGATGCTGTGCGAAGGGGGCATCCCAAAGCCCCCTTTGGGCGGTGGGGCGTCGTGGCGCATCATCGGCGCGTGAGGCCCCCTGTGCATAATCTGCTGTGGGACGGGGGGCATGGCGGGGGAGTGGGGCCCCCGGGGTGGAGGGAAACGCTGACCGTGCAGCAGCGGAGGACCCGGGGGCCGCTGCATTGGGATTAAACTGGGCCGTGCCCCCAGCAGACCCCCGGTAGGAGGCTGGATGCTTCCTGGAGGGGCGCCGACCTGGTTACCTGCAGCCAAAGACAAATAGCGTTAGGGAAGTTGATGTCACTTATTGGGGGTGCACAAAAAAATTTATCAATTCACATCCGAATCGCGGTTCTTAAGTCTAAATCAATGCATCATTTTCAAAAATCTAAATGTTTTTTTAGGCAATCTCCATTTAACCTGTTTTGAAACAGTTTCATTATAATTATTATACCGAATAATATGCAATCAGTTTGAATCAAGAATCGGGTTGAAACGAGAATCGGTTCTGAATTGAATCGATTCACCCCAGGAATCGGATCGAATTGATAGGTGCAGCCGTGTCAAAAACTGTGTTTTAATTATTTTTTTTAATTAAAAAAATAAAAATAAAAATTTTAAATTTAATTTTTCTATTTTTCAATCGTGAAAAATCATGATTCTTATTTCTAACGACTCTTAATCAATTTTTTAAAAATTATTACATTTTTTTGTTTTTAAATATGTCCTGTCCAGCCACTCAGACAAACCATATTGTTGATGTAGAGAAGCGGTGTCAAACTGGTTTCGGAGGAAAGGCTATTCCTGGTAAAATCATGGCATTCAAACTTTTAAATTAAGACAACTACAGACTGGTTTGTCTTAAAGTTGCCAAAAATAGAACAAGCGCATTCTGAACATGTACAAACCACAAATAATCCTCTTGGCAAAACAGTCCAAGTTAGTTGGACATTCTGAGGAAAAATGGGTGCAGTTTCACAAACACCATGAAGAACACAACGACTTGGTCTCAGCGTATTTACAAAGACGTTAGACTTGAAGCACTTCCTGTTTAGCATTCTCATGTTGGCAGCTCAACCATTAAAGACGTTCGGAAAAGCAACCGACTGTTTCCTCAAACCGCCACATTGGTGACGTCCGCAACTGCCACAACACATTCATTCAAATATTACACCTATAATATAAACAAAATAAATATCAAAATGACACCGTAGCCGAAATCAAGGTAACGTAACTACAAACGTAACCAATGTGAACAAGCGTAAAACAAAATAGCACAAATGTAGAAACACAATGTTACAATGGAGTTCAGGGTGCGCATCGCACTGCATGGAACTCTAACTACAAACACTTAAGTCTTCGCATCTTACCGTTTCGTTATTTTATCCGTTGAGGGGTTTTTTTTACAATGAAAGAAGGTATTGTGCGTCACTACTGCTGCCGTCTGATTGTTTGCACCTTCGCTGTAGTGGTAGCCAATCCAGACGGCGCTTTAAGTCAGCTGACACTTCATCTTAGACAGTGTCATGTGTGACGTGGGCTGCACTTGGATTGCTATTGCGACATCCAGTGGACACATTTAGAACAGCAGTTTCTTTCATAAAAAAAATAAAAAAAGCATCTTATTTTTATTATTAGCAAAATGATCTTGCGGGTTTACGGCCGGATTAAACCTGTACGTTCGACACCCGACGTAGATGATCTATATCTGCTGTACAGATTGACTGGAAGTGTTGGATACTTCTCTTGTTGCCTTATTTGTATTTGACTTTAATAAATGTTTGGGTGTACATTTTTTTTTAACAAAACCAGTTTTCTTTGAAGTAATATAGAAATTGATCAGAGGTGTTTATGTATTTTATGGAGGAATGTAGTTCATCATAGAACTGGCATCCAATGTTATTAAAAAAAGTATTGATTTGGAGTAATCGATTCTGAATCAAATCATTACCCCCAAGAATGGAATTGAATCATGTTCACAGCCCTACCACTCATCATCATCATCATAAAAACATGAAAAGAGGAACTAACACATGGCTCCCATCTGGTTATTGAAGAAGTTGGGAGCGTCCGAGACCTCCTCGTGTTTCCTGGTGACCAGACCTGCAGGGCCCAGAGCCATGTCTTCACCTTTGGCAGGAGGCGGCGGTCCGAGAGGCATGGTCCTGGGTGGGGGGAAACCTGGGAGAGGCGGATGTTTGAATGCATTTTAGCATGTTGACTTTTCTGGCACTTTTTGCGACTGTTTACCCGAGAGCAGCGATTCTAAACCTTTTGGACCAATACTCTACCTTTATTATCAACAATACAGTTGTTCAAATGCAACAATACATATACCTGTACGTAATGATAACTTGAGGTACGAAAGAATGCAGAAAAATGGAGGGGAAAGAAAGAGAAGCAACCTACATTACCCTTGTAGATTGTTATAGTAACAATAGGTTAAGCTTCGTCAGTGAGCTCTTTGTTCAGTGGATCAGATGTTTGATGAAGCTTTGTGTCTATCTACCACCACTACTGTTTTCTGTTTATTTGTTACTGACTGTGGCAGGACACCTCTGCCTCTGTTTCACTTTATGTTGCTGGTAAATAATATGCTTATAGTTAGGGATGTCCGATAATGGCTTTTTGCCGATATCCGATATTCCGATATTGTCCAACTCTTTAATTACCAATACCGATATCAACCGATATATGCAGTCGTGGAATTAACACATTATTATGCCTAATTTGGACAACCAGGTATGGTGAAGATAAGGTACTTTAAAAAAATAAATAAAAAAATAAGATAACTAAATTAAAAACATTTTCTTGAATAAAAAAGAGAGTAAAACAATATAAAAACAGTTACATAGAAACTAGTAATTAATGAAAATGAGTAAAATTAACTGTTAAAGGTTAGTACTATTAGTGGAGCAGCAGCACGCACAATCATGTGTGCTTACGGACTGTATCCCTTGCAGACTGTATTGATATATAATGTAGGAACCAGAATATTGATAACAAAAAGAAATGGGGGGAGGGAGGTTTTTTGGGTTGGTGCACTAATTGTAAGTGTATCTTGTGTTTTTTATGTTGATTTAATAATTTAAAAAAAAAAAACCCCGATACAGATAATAAAAAAACCGATACCGATAATTTCCGATATTACATTTTAACGCATTTATCGGCCGATAATATCGGCAGGCCGATATTATCGGACATCCCTAGTTGTAGTAGTAGGCTAAAGTTAAATTATTTAGTATGCACTAATTAAAGGGGCAGAGCTTTAAGAGACATTTTAGCTTTTATATTTTATAAGATATATTTTTTGTAAGAACCACAATGAATAAATATATTTCAGTGAATAACTTATTGTTCAAATCTGTATATAAATATGTACATAAAGTGTTGTAATTATATTGTAAAATGGATGGACGTTTAAAACAAAACTGCTATTATTCATTAGTAAGTATACATTTTTTGAGCCTTTTTAGAGAAAATCACATCATTGTAGTAAATTATGCAAATTACTCGATGATGTCATGGTGACCACGCCCCCACCGCCACAGGTATCTTGGCAGTTTATGGGAAACACTGAAATTAGTCATCTTACTCTTGATTTTAACAGTATTCAATAACTATATCTAACCGACTTAAAGTTTAAGAGGATAAACTGAAAAAATAAAAACTTAAAACCAAAAAAAAAGTATAAATACTAAACATCAACATCATAAGGGACCCATCTCACCCCTAAACTTTTTGAACTGCTGCCCTCGGGCAGGAGGTACAGGACAATAAAATGCCGGACAAACAGATTTGAGAACACTTTTTACCTGAGAGCAATAGTGTTGCTGAACACAAGACAAAAATGCTATTTTTATCTAATTATCTATGTTCTTATGTTTTTATGTGTTATTATGGATTTGCACTAAATTAGTTTTTGCTTACAATTTCGTTGTACAATGACAAAGATATATTCTATTCGTCTATTCTAAATATACAGCAAAAGAAGGGACTCATAAAAACTGATGGAAAATATATGTACATACAATTAGGCAGTGCTAAAATGAATACATTCTAACCAAACAATAAAAAATGTATGTTCCTTAAAAAAAACTGTCAAATTGAGTAAAAATGCAAATACAAATACAGCTTCCCCACTTTCATAATTTTTGCGCTTAAAAAAAAACTGACTTCATCCCCAGATTTCTTCTGTTTGTTTAAATCAGGGGTGTCCAAAGTGCGGCCCGCAGCTAATAGTTTACCGGCCCGCCACACGTTCTGGAAATGCTATTGCAAAAATAAAAAAAAAACAATAAAAAAAGTGGAATGAGGTGAAATCTGACTAGAAAAAGTTGCAATGTTGACACAAAGCTGCCATGCAGGCTGGTTTTTTTCATTATTTTTCTTTTTTTTTGCCATTTCTCAAAAAAAATAAAAATAAAAATAACTCAATGTTATAATGAATTATTGACCTATATTCAAGGCTCCAATTATTTCAAATATTTAACTTTAAAATGTTTTATGTGGAAAATATTGTGTGGTTGCCGTACAAAAACATCAATGATTTCTTTGACAAAAGAGCATAAAACAAACAAAATAATAGTTCAAACGTAAAATGGACAGATATATCTGAAGTTGATCTCGTAACTTAAGTGTTGAAAGTAAAAAAAAAAACAATAAAAATGTATCACTTTATGAATGGGGCACCTTTTGGGTGCCAAATATATTTAATGAGACTTTATTTGTCTTTTGGCTGTGATTACTCAAAAATAATAATGAATGGTGTCCTGCATTATTGATCTTTTTAAGGCTCTAATTACTTCACATCAAACATTGCTTTTTGAATGTTTTGGGCAGTGGGGGAAATACTGCATTTTTCTCTTTTATTATAAAAAACAAAGTTGTCTTTGACAGAAAAGGCATAAAACCTTTTTGTTTTTTTAACTTGATTTCAACCTGAAGTTGATATACTGTAGAGATTTACTGTAAGCGTTAAAAATATATATATATATAATAATTCGACTTGTTTTTTTTACATTTTAATGACTTAGATTAGGGGTCACCAACCTTTTTGAAAGCAAGAGCTACTTCTTGGGTAGTGATTAATGCGAAGGGCTACCAGTTTGATACACACTTCAATAAATTGCCAGAAATAGCCAATTTGCTCAATTTACCTTTAACTCTATGTTATTATTAATAATTAATGATATTTACACTTAATTGAACGGTTTAAAAGAGGAGAAAACACGAAAAAAAAATGACAATTAAATTTTGAAACATAGTTTATCTTCAATTTCGACTCTTTAAAATTCAAAATTCAACCGAAAAAAAGAAGAAAAAAACTAGCTAATTCGAATCTTTTTGAAAAAATTAAAACAATTTATGGAACATCATTAGTAATTTTTCCTGATTAAGATTCATTTTAGAATTTTGATGACACTTGTGATTTAGGGCTATATAAATAAACATTGATTGATTGATTGATTGATTGACATGTTTTAAATAGGTTAAAATCCAATATACACTTTGTTAGAATATATAACAAATTGGACCAAGCTAGACAAATCATTATTTATTCTAGATTTTCCAGAATTAAAAAAAAAAAAAGAAATTCAAAAGACTTTGAAATAAGATTTCAATTTGATTCTACAGATTTTCTAGATTTGCCAGAATAATTTTTTTGAATTTTAATCATAATAAGTTTGAAGAAATATTTCACAAATATTCTTCGTCGAAAAAACAGAAGCTAAAATGAAGAATTAAATTAAAATGTATTTATTATTCTTTACAATAAAAAAAAATAATTTACTTGAACATTGATTTACATTGTCAGGAAAGAAGAGGAAGGAATTTAAAAGGTAAAAAGATATACCGGTATGTGTTTAAAAATCCTAAAATCATTTTTAAGGTTGTATTTTTTCTCTAAAATTGTCTTTCTGAAAGTTATAAGAAGCAAAGTAAAAAAATTAATGAATTTATTTAAACAAGTGAAGACCAAGTCTTTAAAATATTTTTCTTGGATTTTCAAATTCTATTTGAGTTTTGTCTCTCTTAGAATTAAAAATGTCGGGCAAAGCGAGACCAGCTTGCTAGTAAATAAATAAAATTTAAAAAATAGAGGCTGCTATTTGAGCTATTTTTAGAACAGGCTAGCGGGCTACTCATCTGGTCCTTACGGGCTACCTGGTGCCCGCGGGCACCGCGTTGGTGACCCCTGACTTAGACCTTTTATGGTCCCCGTTAGCCCTAAAGGTAAAAAAAAACAAAATCCATATATTTTGTTATGGTTTGAAAATGAAAAATATCAAAATGGCCCCCGCTTGCTTTAATTTTTCCGTGTGCGGCGCGGCCCTCAGTGGAAAAAGTTTGGACACCCCTGGTTTAAATGGTTATGACTGCCACAAGTGGTAATAAAGTGTATTACAACTGAGTCCTGCTGCAGACCCCCACAGACCACATCTAAGAAACAAATATTTTTTTGACATCCCTCTAGGGCAGGGGTCGGCAACCTTTACCACTCAAAGAGCCATTATGGCAAGTTTCACAAATTAAAGAAAATAATGGGAGCCACAAAAAATGTTTAAAATTTTAAATGAAAAACACCGCATACAAAGCTTAAATTGCTTTGTGCTAGTTAACCTCGTGCCTGTGCTTTGGGACTGTCGGGAAAAGCTGGAATTTTGTGCAATATGCGAGATAGCACGATTGCCCTGAATGATCTAGAACCTCGGTCCAGGTGAGTGTGTGTTACCTGGAGGCATCTGCATGGGGTTGAAGCCAGGGCGGATGAACGGCGGCGGGGGCATGCCCGGGGGGAAGGAGGGAGGTGGCATCCCCATGGGGGCGGGGAAGCCAGGGGGCGGCACAGGTCCCATGCCCATCATTGGCTGCTGCATTGGAGGAAGCTGGGGAAAAAGGCACGTGGTTAAAGAAGGCGTGGAGGCGGTGGCAAGTGAAGGTGGTCTACCTGTGCAGGAGTAGCTGCGGCTAACAGGTGCGCCTCCTCGTGCTGCTGTGACTCCGCCCCGCCGTTGTGGTTGAGCTCCTCGGGGTTCATGAGGGCCTTCCTTGCTGTGCTCCACTCTGGAAGGAGGAAAGACCGGTAAGAAGACCAACGTTCCATGAGAAGAGGAGAGCTGCCACCGGGTGCTACCTGGTGATAAAGTGTCTCCATCCAGGACGCCTCCTTCCTTCAGCTCCTCCAGTTGGTCCTCCCTCACCTTGGACCAGGGCACGTAGGTGACCCCCAGCTCCACGTTCCAGTACTCTTTCAAGTCTGCCTTGATGCCCTTGTTCAGAGCCCACGCAATCTGGTGGCAGACAACAAATTCATTCCTCATGTCTTCATACATGCTCACTCTAGATTAGGACTGCAGCTGGCAGTATTTCAATCATTACTTTGTTCGACTAATCTATCCATTAGTTTGTTTGATTCATCTATCCATTAGTTTGTTCGACTAATCTATCCATTAGTTTGTTCGACTAATCTATCCATTAGTTTGTTCGACTAATCTATCCATTAGTTTGTTTCATTCATCTATCCATTAGTTTGTTCGACTAATCTATCCATTAGTTTGTTCGACTAATCTATCCATTAGTTTGTTCGACTAATCTATCCATTAGTTTGTTTGATTCATCTATCCATTAGTTTGTTCGACTAATCTATCCATTAGTTTGTTCGACTAATCTATCCATTAGTTTGTTCGACTTATCTATCCATTCGTTTGTTCGATTAATCTATCTATTAGTTTGTTTGATTCATCTATCCATTAGTTTGTTCGACTAATCTATCCATTCGTTTGTTCGATTAATCTATCCATTAGTTTGTTTGATTAATCTATCTATTGGTTTGTTCGACTAATCCATCCATTCGTTTGTTCGATTAATCTATCCATTAGTTTGTTTGATTAATCTATCTATTAGTTTGTTCGACTAATCCATCCATTCGTTTGTTCGATTAATCTATCCATTAGTTTGTTCGATTAATCTATCTATTAGTTTGTTCGACTAATCTATACATTCGTTGGCTCGATTAATCTATCCATTAGTTTGTTCGATTAATCTATCCATTAGTTTGTTTGATTAATCTATCAGTTTGTTCGACTAATCTATCCATTCGTTGGCTCGATTAATCTATCCATTAGTTTGCTCTATTAATCTATCCATTAGTTTGCTCTATTAATCTATCCATTAGTTTGCTCAATTATTCTATCCATTAGTTTGCTCGATTAATCTATGCATTCGTTTGCTCGATTAATCTATCCATCAGTTTATTCGATTAATCTATCCATCAGTTTGTTCGATTAATCTATCCATATGTTTGCTCGATTAATCTATCCATTCGTTTGCTTGATTAATCTATCCATTCGTTTGCTTGATTAATCTATCCATTCGTTTGCTTGATTAATCTATCCATTCGTTTGCTCGATTAATCTATCCTTTCGTTTGCTCGATTAATCTATCCATTCGTTTGCTCGATTAATCTATCCATTCATTTGCTCGATTAATCTATCCATTCGTTTGCTCGATTAATCTATCCATTAGTTTGCTCGATTAATCTATCCATTAGTTTGCTCGATTAATCTATCCATGTGTTTGCTCGATTAATCTATCCATGTGTTTGCTCGATTAATCTACCCATTTGTTTCCTCAATTAATCTATCCATTAGTTTGTTCGATTAATCTATCCATTTGTTTGCTCGATTAATCTATCCATTAGTTTGTTAGATTAATCTATCCATTCGTTTGCTCGATTAATCTATCCATTCGTTTGCTCGATTAATCTACCCATTCGTTTGTTCGATTAATCTATCCATTAGTTTGTTCGATTAATCTATCCATTAGTTTGTTTGATTTATCAATCCATTTGTTTGCTCGATTAATATATCCATTAGTTTGTTCGATTAATCTATCTATTAGTTTGTACGATTAACCTATCCATCAGTTTGATTAATCGGATAAAACACACTTTATGGCCTCAATACCTCTTTTAAAGTAAAATACTTAAAAGAACAAATATTTTTCTACCGGCTATAACCTTCATTAACTTCTATCTTCTTCTGGATTGTATTAACTATTTTAATCTTTTTTTTTTTAACCTTCTTTTAGCTTCTATTTACCTGTTACCTTACCTAATTTGGCTTCTATTTACGTTTTGTTTACCTTCTCTTTACCTAATTTTACCTTTTATTTATATTTTTTACCTTTAATTTATATTTACCTTCTTTTTACTTACTTTTTTTTTTACCTACTATTTTAATTTTTTACCTTCTTTTGCCTTTTATTTATCTTCTCTTGGCCTCAGTGTATCTTTGTTTTACCTTCTAATTGCCTTTAACTTTTATTTACATTTTGCCTTATAGTTATCTTATTGTACCTTCTTTTAACCCCTTAACTTCTTTAACCATCAATTTAACTTCTTTGACCTTTTATTTACCATTTTGTCTTTTTTTTTTTAAACCTTTTATTTCTTATTTTGACTTCCTTTTACCTTTGTTTACCCTTTTTACCTTCTATGGACCTTTTTTTTAATACAGTTTTGCCTTTTATTTACCGCTTTAACATTTTATTCCAAACGTTTTACCTTTTAAAAACCTTATTTTACCATCTTTTTTTACTTTTGTTAACCTTCTATTTTTTTTTTAACCTTCTTTTGCCTTCCATTGACTTTCTTTTGAACTTTTATTCAACTTCTTTTATGCAGTCCGGATTTTATAATGTTTTTGTTATTTAGTTCATTTTTTAGTTACACTCCAACGATTAATCAGAATGCAATTTGAAGTTTTGTTGTAGTCCATTCAATAGTTGCAGCCCTGCGCTAGATGACCACAACATATTCGATATTCCACCGTAGTGCAGTGGCTACACCTAGTGGGCATGATAGGACATTACACTTTGATTCTTTCACCTTGATGGCTTTTTGGTTGACTTTGTAGGGCCCTCGACTGAGCTTCTGCAGAGCCCTGAAGGCGTCATGCCGGTGTATCATGACGATGTAGGCGCAGCCGCGTGGAGGGATCATCTAAACAAGGACAGAAAGACATTGACATTTCCCACCTCTTCGTTTTTCACATCACATTTGCCATTATTTCTCACATTGATGGAGTCAATGGGTCCAAACTCCTCCAGCAGACACGCCACGTCCTGCTGCTGAGTCCTCTTGTCCAGCTGGCCCACCCACAGAGTCGTACTGCAGACTGAAGCGCACACACATTGGAGATGACCTCACACACACGTCAAGCGTTCAGGACTCACTGCTCAGCGTCTCGTTCTTGGACGGCGGCAGACCCTTTTGGCGACGCTCGCGCTCGCGCTCCCTCTCCTTGCGCTCCTGCGAGCGGGATCGCGGGGACTGCTGGCGGCGGTCCCTGGAGCGCGAGCGCCTGTGTCTGGATCGGCGTGTGCGGGAGTTGGAGCGCGACCTCCTCCGCTTGGGGGACCTTGCGTGTATACAAAGAGATGCTGAAAGGCTCCAAGTGTTGAGCGATGAACTCAAACCGCTTACCTGGAGCCTGAACGTGACCTTTGACCATGTCTGCCATCCCTCATAGAGGATCCTGCGTCGACTGACGAGTCCTAAAATGCCATCCAGAGGTTACAAATAAGGATGGACAATCATTTTCTCCCCAAGCTCATAACTTCCTGCTTCTCAAGACTAGTAAAGGGAACCTATTACAATATATTATGTTCAATGCTGATTCAGGTGTAGTCTTTAGCAGCAAGTGTCTTGGTAATCTTTCAAAACACCGTTGTGGCGATGCTGGCATTTAAGGTGGCTGATAAGGTTCGACGTGTTGAAGCACGACTTCTTTTCCTAGCTTGTCGAACAATTGGTGCAAAAATCACGCGCAATGTCTTCCTCTGCAACAGTGAAGTCCCACACTGATATAAGAAAAGAAGCGCTTGATTTGCCCACACCTACAGCACAGCATGTAAAATGAAGCACAATAAAAGCTGCCACACCTTAGAAATACTTTTTTTTTAACGGTATATATTGTATAAACTAGCGTTGTACCGGTACCAAAATGTATTTCGATACTTTTCTAAATAAAGGGGTCCACAAAAAATGGCATTATTGGCTTTATTTTAACAAAAAATCTTAGGGTACATTAAACATATGTTTCTTATTGCAAGTTTGTCCTTAAATAAAATAGTGAACCTACGAGACAACTTGTCTTTTAGTAGTAAGTAAACAAACAAATACGCCTAATTTAGCTGCTGACGTATGCAGTAACATATTGTGTCATTTATCATTCTGTCATCATTATAAAGGACAAGCTGTAAAAAAATATTATTAATCTACTTGTTCATTTACTGTTAATATCTGCTTACTTTCTCTTTTACCATGTTCTATCTACACTTCTGTTAAAATGTAATAATCACTTATTCTTCTGTTGTTTGATACTTTACATTCGTTTTGGATGATACCACCAATTTGGGTATCAATCCGATACCAAGTAGTTGCAGGATCATACATTGGTCATATTCAAAGTCCTCATGTGTCCAGGGACGTATTTCCTGAGTTTATAAACATAAAATGAATTTTTTTTAAATGAAAGAAGATTTTGTGATGCTAAAAAATATTAATGTGATCATAGTAGTATTGACTAGATACGCTCCTGTACTCGGTATCATTACAGCGGATGTTAGGTGTAGATCCACCCATGGCGTTTGTTTACATTATTCACATGTGAATAATGCTGTATAATAGACTGTACTTATATTATTCACATGTGAATAATGCTGTATAATAGACTGTATTTATGTTATTCACATGTGAATAATGCTGTATAATAGACTGTATTTATGTTATTCACATGTGAATAATGCTGTATAATAGACTGTATTTATGTTATTCACATGTGAATAATGCTGTATAATAGACTGTACTTATATTATTCACATGTGAATAATGTTGTATAATAGACTGTATTTATATTATTCACATGTGAATAATGTTGTATAATAGACTGTATTTATATTATTCACATGTGAATAATGCTGTATAATAGACTGTATTTATATTATTCACATGTAAAAAATACCTAAGTGTTTATTGTCTATTGTGAGCTAACTGTGGTGCTGAATTTCCACCAGGGATCAATAAAGTACTTTCTATTCTATATCTGCTGTACAGATTTACATTACAAAAGAGAAGTGTTTAAAACTTCTCTTGTTGCTTTTGACTATCAAATGTTTGGGTAGAATTTTATTAAACAAAAACAGTTTTCTTTTAAGTAATATAGACATTTATCAGATATGTGTATCAATTTTTATGGAGGAATGTAGTTAGTCATAGAACTGGCACCCAATGTTATGAAAAAAGTATAGATTTTGAATTGAGAATTGAATCGTTACCCCCAAGAATGGAATCGAATCGTGCAGTCGCCAAACATTCACAGCCCCAGTTTCTCTTGTTTTTAATCGGTTACTGTAGCTTTTTTATTTAATTTTATCGGATTTCCCGGTATGATGTAATAATTCTTTCTATCAGCTTGACAAATAATCTGTTGGATATTTATCGTGCACCCATAGTCTTAAACACAAACCTCTTTGCCACGTTTTGCCTGGACTAACAGCTTTGAGAGGAGTACTGCAAGTGCTCCTCCACAGTAAAGTTTCACAAACGTTCATGAAGGCAATAGAAGTGAAACTGAGAAGGAATCAATGGATGCGATTACTCCTCCGCACAGGATACACAGGTGGAAGCAGGGGCTTTGCGGTGGCTGCTGATCCTACTTAAGAGTGTTACCTGCTGGGCCGATCCAGAGGGAAAGAAACCCCCTGGGAAGCCTGGAGGCTGCTGGCCTGGTGGAAGGTGTCCCATAACTGGGAAGCCTTGTCCTGGCAGCATGCCGAAGGCAGAGAGCTGGCCGTTAGGCGGGAGAGCGACCTGAGGAGGACAAAGGTGCTTTTGATGGTATTAATAACCCTTTACAGTGGAACCTCCATTTACGAAGCACTCTATTTGCTAACTTTTCGAATTACGAATTTTCAGTTGGCGAACTCAGAGTAAGAATGTTTCAATCATTAGCATTCACACATATAAGATTCTAGACCAAAACAATCATTATGTATTATTATTCCGCCGCAAGTTTGCACAGTTTTCATCCGATCGGAACCCGTCAAGTATCAAAACGTTCGGCTTGACCGGGAGTTGTGAGCTCCCCCAAAAATGTTGTAACCCAGAATTCCCGGTTTTTGAAAAGGAATGCACCACTTTTCGAACTTGCACAACTCCCACATTTCTCACCCGATTTGAACCGTTCCAACATCCAGACACTCTATTCACCCTGGACAATCAAACTACCATTTTACAAGTTTCCCCAAAAAATTCCAGGAATTCCCGGAATTTTACTAAGCCCTATTTTCACCTCTTCCTGGAAAGTTTTCACAGTCCACATTTTTCAACCGATTCCACCTTCAAAACATTCCTCTTAGTTGGGACAACACATGTTCCTATTTTTTTTCTGTACAAATTCCAAAATACCAATTCTCAATTCAAACTGTTGCTATGTCAACATTTTTCAAAATTTGCACGCCAACCCATTCATATCTTCTAGGACAGGGGTCGGCAACCCAAAATGTTGAAAGAATTGAGACCAAAAATACAAAAACAAATCTGTCTGGAGCCGCAACAAATTAAAAGCCATATGACATACAGATAGTGTGTCATGAGATATAAATTGAATTAAGAGGACTTAGAGGAAACTAAATGACCTCAAATATAGCTACTAATGAGGCATAATGATGCAATATGTACATATAGCTAGCCTAAATAGCATGTTAGCTTCGGTTAGCTTGCAGTCGTGCAGTGACCAAATATGTCTGATTAGCACTCCACACAAGTCAATAACATCAACAAAACTCACCTTTCATGCACAACCTTAAAAGTTTGGTGGACAAAATGAGACAGAAAAAGAAGTGGCATAAAACACGTCCTAGAAAGTCGGAGAAAGTTATACATGTAAACAAACTATGGTGAGTTCAAGGACCGCCAAAATTAGTAGGACAAAACGGCTCTCGCCAAATACTGGAATCAGTGAAGCATGTTTAATATAAACAGTGTGCTTTATAACAATTAGGGAGGTTTGTGTCATGTTTGTCCTCATACACAAACCATACTAAAACAAAAAATAATTTTTTTTCCCCTCATCTTTTCCCATTTTTCATACATTTTTGAAAAAGCTCCAGAGAGCCACTAGGGCGGCGCTAAAGAGCCGCATGCGGCTCTAGAGCCGCAGGTTGCCGACCCCTGTTCTAGGACAATTGTGCTAGTATCAATATTTTCAAAAATGTCCCTCTTTTTTCCGAAATTCCCCAAAAATTCCCATTCAAATGAATGGACGTATTCATAGTTCTAAAATGCCCAAAATTCTCTAACTTTTGCTCCACCTTTTAACCGATTCAGATCTTCCAACCATCCAAACACAGTACTCTTCTAAAATATATAAAGTAAAACATGTCCCTTTTCCCCAAATTCCCGGTTTTCCCAGGAATTTCCACCTATTGACAATGAATGGGCAATATAAACTTTCCACTCCACTCACCCAGGACATTCAAGCCAGCATGTTTCCCGGTTTTGAAAATTACCCGGAATTACCGTATTTTTCGGAGTATAAGTCGCTCTGGAGTATAAGTCGCACCGGCCGAAAATGCATAATAAAGAAGGAAAAAAACATATATAAGTCGCACTGGAGTATAAGTCTCATTTTTTGGGGAAATTTATATGACAAAAGCCAACACCAAGAATAGACATTTGAAAGGCAATTTAAAATAAATAAAGAATAGTGAACAACAGGCTGAATAAGTGTACGTTATATGAGGCATAAATAACCAACTGAGAAGGTGCCTGGTATGTTAACGTAACATATTATGGTAAAAGTCATTCAAATAACTATAACATATAGAACATGCTATACGTTTACCAAACAATCTGTCACTCCTAATCGCTAAATCCCATGAAATCTAGTCTCTTACGTGAATGAGCTAAATAATATTATTTGATATTTTACGGTAATGTGTTAATAATTTCACACATAAGTCGCACCCCCCGGCCAAACTATGAAAAAAACGGCGACTTATAGTCCGGAAAATACGGTACCAGGAATTTCCACCCATTAAAAGTAAATTGACAATATACAAACTTCTGCATATCCCACATTTCTCATCCGATTAGAACCGTTCCAACATCCACACACTCTACTCACCCTGGACAATCAAACTACCATTTTACAAGTTCCAAAAAAAATTCCAGGAATTCCCAGAATCCCCGGTTTACCAAAGCCCTATTTTCACCTCTTCCTGGAAAGTTTACACAGTCCACATTTTTCAACCAATTCCACCTTCAAAACATTCCTCTTAGTTGGTACAAAACATATTACTATTTTTTTTTTTGGTTTTCCCAAAATTCCAAAATACCAATTCTCAATTCAAACTGTTGCTACGTCAACCTTTTTCAAAATTCCAACGCCAACCCATTCATATCTTCTAGAACAATTGTGCAAGCATCAATATTTTCAAAAATTCCCATTCAATTGAATGGACATATTCATAGTTCTAAAATGCCCCAAATTCTCTAACTTTTGCTCCACTTTTTAACCGATTCAGAGCTTTCAACCATCCAAACACAGTACCGGTACTCTTCCGATATATCAAACACGTTTTCCCTTTCCCCAAATTCCCTGTTTTCACAGGAATTTCCCCCTATTGACAATGAATGGGCAATATACAAACTTTCCACATTTCTCATCCAATTTGAACCGTTCCAACATCCACACACTCCACTCACCCTGGACAACCAAACTACCACTTTACAAGTTCCAATAAAAATTCCAGGAATTCCCAGAATCCCTGGTTTACCAAAGCCCTATTTTCACCTCTTCCTGGAAAGTTTTCACAGTCCACATTTTTCAACCAATTCCACCTACAAAACATTCCTCTTAGTTGGTACAAAACATATTACTTTTTTTTTTTTTTGGTTTTCCCAAAATTCCAAAATACTAATTCTCAATTCAAACTGTTGCTACATCAACATTTTTCAAAATTCCAACGCCAACCCATTCATATCTTCTAGAACAATTGTGCAAGCATCAATATTTTCAAAAATTCCCAATCAATTGAATGGACATATTCATAGTTCTAAAATGCCCCAAATTCTCTAACTTTTGCTCCACTTTTTAACCGATTCAGAGCTTTCAACCATCCAAACACAGTACCGGTACTCTTCCGATATATCAAACATGTTTTCCCTTTCTCCAAATTCCCGGTTTTCACAGGAATTTCCCCCTATTGACAATGAATGGGCAATATACAAACTTTCCACATTTCTCATCCAATTTGAACCGTTCCAACATCCACACACTCCACTCACCCTGGACAACCACACTACCACTTTACAAGTTCCAATAAAAATTCCAGGAATTCCCAGAATCCCCGGTTTACCAAAGCCCTATTTTCACCTCTTCCTGGAAAGTTTTCACAGTCCACATTTTTCAACCGATTCCACCTTCAAAACATTCCTCTTAGTTGGGACAACACATGTTCCTATTTTTTTTCTGTACAAATTCCCCCTTTTTCCCAAAATTCCCATTCAAATGAATGTTGTAAAATGCCCAAAATTCACTAACTTTTGCTCCACTTTTTACCCGATTCAGACCTTTCAACCATCCAAACACAGTACTCTTCTGATATATCAAAAGTAAAACATGTCCCTTTCCCCAAATTCCCTGTTTTCCCAGGAATTTCCCCCTATTGACAATGAATGGGCAATATACAAAATATACACACACACACACACCCTCTCTTCTCTCCTCTCCTGAGCTGCTTCTTTGCCGATGTTAACGTACGTGGATTTTACTTTTTTAAATATTTATTATTGGGGCAATATGGTTGTTAAAGTTAAGGATTTTTGTGATTTCGTATCGTTTTTGAGGGCACCAAAGGGACTTCTGTGCGTGTTGGCAGAGCAGAGCTTGTGATTGTTGTATAGGCTTGGTAATAAAGAGATACCGTATTTTCCGCACCATAAGCCGCCCCGTGTTGTAAGCCGCACCTTCAATGAATGGCATATTTCAAAACTTTGTTTACCTATTAGCCGCCCTGTGTTATTAGCCACACCTACGCTACGCTAAAGGGAATGTCAAAAAAACAGATAAGTCAGTCAAACTTTAATAATATATTACAAACCAGCGTTACAAACTCATCTTTTCTTCATCCATCCATCCCTTCCAGTTAGCTTTTATGATGACGCCGGCTGGAAAGTTCTCTTTTGGCAAGGTCTTCCTTTTGAATATCACCGTGGGTGGAAGTTTCTGGCCGTTAGCATGGCAAGCTAGAACCACGGTGAAGGACGACTTCTCATTCCCTGTGGTGCGAATATTCACCGTGCGTGTTCCCGTTGCATCCACAGTGCGGTTCACGGGAATATCAAAAGTCAGTGGAACCTTGTACGCGTGTCTCTTAGTAGGAGACATTTTGTGGTCTTTACAGAAACACACAAGTGAAATGAAAGGTAATATTCGCGCGCTTCTTCTTCTACGGGGGCGGGTGCTCACCTTGGCGGTTGCTTACAGTAGAAGAAGAAGCGCTTCCTCTTCTATGGGGGCGGTTGCTTACCGTAGAAGAAGAAGCGCTTCCTCTTCTACGGGGAAAAAAGATGGCGGCTGTTTACCGTACTTGCGAGACCTAAACTTTATTAAAATAAATATTAATATTAATCCATATATAAGACACTTTTGAGAAAAAAATTGTTTTTTAGGTGCGGCTTATGGTGCGGAAAATACGGTAGTTAATTCCTCACCTCCTTGTTATGTGTGTTTGTTATACATTTTGCTCAAACCTTCACTAAAATATGGACTTTCGTCGAGGCCGGAACCCATTGTTCATATTTACGTTGGTTCTTATGGAGAAATGTGCTTTAATATTTACAAACCCAGTTCAATGTTTGTAAGTTCATATTCAATTGTAAAAATATTTATTGGACTATATTCTATTGGCTGATTACTGAATACGAAACATCCACACACCAAACATTTAAAGTACCTGATGCGAGGGATCCTGAGACATGTTCATCATGGACGGCGGGAAGGAATGAGGCTGCTGCATGCTGTCGTCATGACAACAATGACATCATCATCAGCTCAACACACACGCTTCAGAGTAAGTACATCAATCAAGGCCTTACAAGGAAGGATGCGAGGAGTCATCCTTGTCCTCTCCGGCGTCTGGCTCGTCGTCGTAGTCGAAACGATCCAGCAGCGTCTGGGGGCAGAGGGAGTTTGAGCGCGCGGGCGTTTGAAGGCACCTTTGAAGCGGCGGCCGTCCGACCACTCACCCGATCAAACGCCGTCTTCTGCTGGGAGGGCGGGGCGGGGCGCGGGGGCCCGGGGCTGAAGACGCGGGCGGCGTGTTGGACGTCCAACTGAGGGGCGGGAGGCTGAGGGGGCGGCTCCGCTTTCGCCGGCTGCTGCTGGAAGTTCTGGAGCATCTGCTGAAGCTGAGCGGCGGGAGGGAGAGCAGACACCGTTGAGGAATCACGAGGCTACGCGCACAAGAAAGGTGTCTTTTGACAAGTATCCTTACAAATGTTTGTGGTAAAAATTGTATTTTAGTAACGTCTTGTCAATTTTAGTCAATGTAGCACTCACCATGTGATTTATGTTGTATTGCTTCCCTTCACTTTTACAATTACATGTCCAATATAATGCACTACATACATTTTAGTTGTTATTTTTAGTAATTGACCAACATTATTATCATTGAAAATGTAATGTAAAATTGTATATAATGCCTCTGTCTTATAGCCACGCCCCCTTGGGATATATACTTCCGTTTACAGCAGTCATGTCAAAAATATATTTTCTCGCTGGCTACTAATAACTACAACTGGTTGGGAACTAACAGTGTTGGGATTATGGTCACCCAAATATGATTAGCAGCAAAGTAGAAAGCCGCCAACCCAACATGTAAGCGAGCTAGGTGATGCTAACTATGCTAACTAACTTGTTTTGCTGCCCTGTTGTCTCCCTGTCCTGCAGTAAAGTGCAGCGTTTAGGCAAGAGGAACAGCGAGTACCTGCGGCTGAGGCCAGCGGTCAACAAGTGGATCCTATTTTTTTTATATTGTAGTGAGTTTACATAATTTACTTACGTAAATGTTGTTATTGTTAGAGTTCCGGTCTGTTGTTGTGTGTTGCACTGAGATTTTTTACTGCTGATAAGAAAACCAAGTTAGCTCCATCTTCTGACACTCCTTCGACTCCCATCCTTACACGCAACAATATTTCATTAAAAAAAACGCGGAAGTGATATTTTGACAAGGAAATTAATGTTTAAAAACACAGATTTCCACAGACATGCCTGTTCTGCATTGGCACGTGCCGAATATCACTAATTAATATTGTATTTGTCTTTTGGTCAAAGGTTACTCTCCAAGTGGGCTTCTCTTGTGATTGATGCTGTATTACTGCCTTTCCCAATGTTTAACCAACACATTCCAGTTCACAATCAGAGTCTGTTTTTTTGCTCTTTGGCTTTCTCTTTTTTTTCTTCCCACTAAGCCAGAGGTGTCACAGTCGTTTTCACTGAGGGCCACGTCGCAGGTATGTTTGGCCCCAGAGGGCCGCGTCTAACAGTGAATACTATTATTACACAATTTTTTTATGCTTTTTATAAGTAGATTTTAAAAAAACAACTAAAATGTAAAAAAATATGGTAAGTTGCAATAATTTCTGTAAATGGAAAAACAGTACTGCTGTTTTTATAATTAAAAAAAAGGCAGCCCAGTTGCCAGAATTTTACTGTAAAATTTATATTTGTTTTTTTTACTGTAAATAAAAAAAATGCAATTTTTCAGTAAAATGTTGACACATGAGCTGCCAGTTTTTAAATTTTTTTTTTTTTTTTTACAGCAAATCAAAAACTGTAGATTTTTCGGTGTATTATTGTAAATGCCAAAACGACACCAGAGTTTATTACAGTAAAAAAAGTACTGTTTTTTTTCATTTAGAGAAAAATGCTGTAAAAACCACACTAAATTTCACAATTTTACCATGAAATCTATAGCTACTTTTACATTGCACAATTTCACGGATAGCTTGCTTTGAAATCATTATTATTAGTATTTATTTCTATTTAAAAAAAAATGGTTTGAATGTTTGATGATATATTTTTTCAAAATTACACAGTATTTGCGATTACATGGAGTACATATATTTTTTTTCTCCCAAAATAGAAAGAAAGAATAGATTTAGTAAGAAAAGTTACAGTACTTCATTTTATACACATTTACAGGATTTCGAGGGGCCAAATAAAATGAAGTGGTGGGCCTTGAGTTTGACACTAAGCAGCGCAAACTTGCTTCTCTGTAACCTGATGTTATTTGATATCTCACATAAATACCTTGGCTTTCTCTGGACATGTCTTTAATGAATAGGAACATCTCCAAAACAGATAGAAATAGAGAGAAGTGCTCACCTGCTGACCCTGTGTGGTCTGGAAGAGCTCCGCCACGGCGGCAAAGGGGTTGTCCTCTTTCTGCAGCTGACCCGCAGGCGCGGCGGCGGGGTTGGCCGTCGTCACCGTGGGGACGGCTTCTTTGGCTGGAGACGGAGGTGTACCTGCAATTATCAATGATCAGCGCCATCCTTTTTTGAAACAGAAGGCCGTCTGAGCGGGAACACAAACCGCCATCACCTGGCTCGTCGGAGCCCGCGTAGGGCGCCGCGCCCCCGCTGGCGGCCATGTCCAGAAGGGGCTGAATGACCTCGCTCTTGAAGACGCTGTTCTTCTGCCACAGGTTCAACACTCGCACGAGCTTACTCTACAATAATACAGGTGAAATGTGAAGAGAACATTAGGGATGGGCGACATGGTCTAAAACAGGGGAGTCCAAACTGTGGCCCGCCGGCGCTTTCAATTTTAAGAGTCTAGCAACGTTGATACTATTACTTTGTCGCCATCTTGTGGAAAACTTGAGTAAATCAGGTCAATATATATATAATTTCACTTTGAAAGGAGTCATGTGCAGCAATTATTATATGACCCAATGCAAACAACCTTCCCTAGTCATGGTGCATTAAAAAAAAAATCCCACCAACACAAAATGTCAACACATAACATAACCTGCTCACTGAACTTTATGGATATTATAAAAAACGTCTTTCACCATAATTTTTTGAAGATTACAACCATTACAAAGCATGATAGGAAAAATGCTAAAGACTCTCCACACTTATCCATGTTTAGCGCATTTTAGCTGCTTGATATTTCTGATCGATTACAAAACTTTAAGGAGGTTGTCACGGAAGCAAAGATGGTAGGAGTTCAACATACTCTTAATATCCAGTTATATTAAGTATATATCCATTATATTAATATAATAGGCACACGCACAACTTTATAGAACATTACTTTACAATTGTTTTTAGCCAAATGCGGACCCAAAGTCAAAAAGTTTGGACACCCCTGATTTAAAGCAATATACTGTAAAAAATTTGTATCGTATTTCTGTTAAATGTGTCAAAAAATTAAATACACAAATGTTAAAAAACCCCAAAACCTTATTATACAGTAAAACAACTAGCAGCTCAGTAGCCAGAATTTGACCGTAATAAAAACAAAACAATGTTTTCACATTTACACTAATACACCGTAAACACAAGAGTTTATTGTTAGTGTTCAATGTGATTTTACAGTTTTGTTGACATGGTTGGAGTGTTTTCCATGCTTGTGTTGACATTTCCTTTCTGCCTTGATAGCTGAGGGGATTATAATCAGAGGAAGTTTGTATTTCAAATAAAAATGTTTACATTCCATATAGTAATCTCCTGCTCCTTATTTTCCATAGGTCACAAAAATATCAGTAATTATCGATGTGGACCTAGGCTGGGCGATATGGACGAAGAAGTATATCTCGATATATAATTATAGAGAAGCTGGCAATTATATCGATATTACGATATTTTCTTAATTCATATCTTGTTTAAAAATATAGCGATATATCTTACAAACTCGATATATTGCCCAGCCCTATGTGGAGCGATACAAAACACTGATATCATACACATCCAGCCCTATGTGGAGTGATAGAAAACACTGATATCATACACATCCAGCCCTATGTGGAGTCATATAAATCACTGATATCATACACATGCAGCCCTATGTGGAGTGATATAAAACACTGATATCATACACATCCAGCCCTATGTGGAGTGATATAAAACACTGATATCATACACATCCAGCCCTATGTGGAGTGATATAAAACACTGATATCATACACATCCAGCCTCTATGTGGAGTGATATAAAACACTGATATCATACACATCCAGCCCTATGTGGAGCGATATAGAAAACTGATATACACATCCAGCCCTGTGTGGAGTGATATAAAACACTGATATCATACACATCCAGCCCTATGTGGAGTGATATAAAACACTGATATCATATACATCCAGCCCTATATGGAGTGATATAAAACACTGATATCATACACATCCAGCCCTATGTGGAGTGATATAGGACACTGATATCATACACATCCAGCCCTATGTGGAGCGATATAAAACACTGATATCATACACATCCAGCCCTATGTGGAGCGATACAAAACACTGATATCATACACATTCAGCCCTATGTGGAGCGATATAAAACACTGATATCATACACATCCAGCCCTACATGGAGTGATATAAAACACTGATATCATACACATCCAGCCCTACGTGGAGTGATATAAAACACTGATATCATACACATCCAGCCCTATGTGGAGTGATATAAAACACTGATATCATACACATCCAGCCCTATGTGGAGCGATATAAAACACTGATATCATACACATCCAGCCCTATGTGGAGTGATATAAAACACTGATATCATACACATTCAGCCCTATGTGGAGCGATATAAAACACTGATATCATACACATCCAGCCCTATGTGGAGCGATATAAAACACTGATATCATACACATCCAGCCCTATGTGGAGTGATAGAAAACACTGATATCATACACATCCAGCCCTACGTGGAGTGATATAAAACACTGATATCATACACATCCAGCCCTATGTGGAGTGATATAAAACACTGATATCATACACATCCAGCCCTATGTGGAGCGATATAAAACACTGATATCATACACATCCAGCCCTACGTGGAGTGATATAAAACACTGATATCATACACATCCAGCCCTATGTGGAGCGATATAAAACACTGATATCATACACATCCAGCCCTATGTGGAGCGATATAAAACACTGACATCATACACATCCAGCCCTATGTGGAGCGATATAAAACACTGATATCATACACATCCAGCCCTGTGTGGAGCGATATAAAACACTGATATCATACACATCCAGCCCTATGTGGAGTGATATAAAACACTGATATCATACACATCCAGCCCTATGTGGAGTGATATAAAACACTGATATCATACACATCCAGCCCTATGTGGAGTGATATAAAACACTGGTATCATACACATCCAGCCCTATGTGGAGTTATATAAAACACTGATATCATACACATCCAGCCCTATGTGGAGTGATATAAAACACTGATATCATACACATCCAGCCCTATGTGGAGCGATATAAAAAACTGATATCATACACATCCAGCCCTATGTGGAGTGATATAAAACACTGATATCATACACATCCAGCCCTATGTGGAGCGATATAAAACACTGATATCATACACATCCAGCCCTATGTGGAGCGATATATAATAAAGTGATATCATACACATCCAGCCCTATGTGGAGCGATATAAAACGCTGATATCATACACATCCAGCCCTATGTGGAGTGATATAAAACACTGATATCATACACATCCAGCCCTACATGGAGTGATATAAAACACTGATATCATACACATCCAGCCCTATGTGGAGCGATATAAAACACTGATATCATACACATCCAGCCCTATGTGGAGCGATATAAAACACTGACATCATACACATCCAGCCCTATGTGGAGTGATATAAAACACTGATATCATACACATCCAGCCCTATGTGGAGTGATATAAAACACTGATATCATACACATCCAGCCCTATGTGGAGCGATATAAAACACTGATATCATACACATCCAGCCCTATGTGGAGCGATATAAAACGCTGATATCATACACATCCAGCCCTATGTGGAGCGATATAAAACACTGACATCATACACATCCAGCCCTATGTGGAGTGATATAAAACACTGATATCATACACATCCAGCCCTATGTGGAGCGATATAAAACACTGATATCATACACATCCAGCCCTATGTGGAGCGATATAAAACACTGATATCATACACATCCAGCCCTATGTGGAGCGATATAAAACACTGATATCATACACATCCAGCCCTATGTGGAGCGATATAAAACACTGATATCATACACATCCAGCCCTATGTGGAGCGATATAAAACACTGATATCATACACATCCAGCCCTATGTGGAGCGATATAAAACACTGATATCATACACATCCAGCCCTATGTGGAGCGATATAAAACACTGATATCATACACATCCAGCCCTATGTGGAGCGATATAAAACACTGATATCATACACATCCAGCCCTATGTGGAGTGATATAAAACACTGATATCATACACATCCAGCCCTATGTGGAGTGATATAAAACACTGATATCATACACATCCAGCCCTATGTGGAGTGATATAAAACACTGATATCATACACATCCAGCCCTATGTGGAGCGATATAAAACACTGATATCATACACATCCAGCCCTATGTGGAGCGATATAAAAAACTGATATCATACACATCCAGCCCTATGTGGAGTGATATAAAACACTGATATCATACACATCCAGCCCTATGTGGAGCGATATAAAAAACTGATATCATACACATCCAGCCCTATGTGGAGTGATATAAAACACTGATATCATACACATCCAGCCCTATGTGGAACGATATAAAAAACTGATATCATACACATCCAGCCCTATGTGGAGTGATATAAAACACTGATATCATACACATCCAGCCCTATGTGGAGCGATATAAAAAACTGATATCATACACATCCAGCCCTATGTGGAGTGATATAAAACACTGATATCATACACATCCAGCCCTATGTGGAGCGATATAAAACACTGATATCATACACATCCAGCCCTATGTGGAGCGATATATAATAAAGTGATATCATACACATCCAGCCCTATGTGGAGCGATATAAAACGCTGATATCATACACATCCAGCCCTATGTGGAGTGATATAAAACACTGATATCATACTATCATACACATCCAGCCCTATGTGGAGCGATATAAAACACTGATATCATACACATCCAGCCCTATGTGGAGTGATATAAAACACTGATATCATACACATCCAGCCCTACGTGGAGTGATATAAAACACTGATATCATACACATCCAGCCCTATGTGGAGCGATATAGAAAACTGATATACACATCCAGCCCTGTGTGGAGTGATATAAAACACTGATATCATACACATCCAGCCCTATGTGGAGTGATATAAAACACTGATATCCTATACATCCAGCCCTATATGGAGTGATATAAAACACTGATATCATACACATCCAGCCCTATGTGGAGTGATATAGGACACTGATATCATACACATCCAGCCCTATGTGGAGCGATATAAAACACTGATATCATACACATCCAGCCCTATGTGGAGCGATATAAAAAACTGATATCATACACATCCAGCCCTATGTGGAGTGATATAAAACACTGATATCATACACATCCAGCCCTATGTGGAGTGATATAAAACACTGATATCATACACATCCAGCCCTATGTGGAGTGATATAAAACACTGATATCATACACATCCATCCCTATGTGGAGTGATATAAAACACTGATATCATACACATCCAGCCCTATGTGGAGCGATATAAAACACTGATATCATACACATCCAGCCCTATGTGGAGCGATATAAAAAACTGATATCATACACATTCAGCCCTATGTGGAGCGATATAAAACACTGATATCATACACATTCAGCCCTATGTGGAGCGATATAAAACACTGATATCATACACATCCAGCCCTATGTGGAGCGATATAAAAAACTGATATCATACACATTCAGCCCTATGTGGAGCGATATAAAACACTGATATCATACACATTCAGCCCTATGTGGAGCGATATAAAACACTGATATCATACACATTCAGCCCTATGTGGAGCGATATAAAACACTGATATCATACACATCCAGCCCTATGTGGAGCGATATAAAAAACTGATATCATACACATTCAGCCCTATGTGGAGTGATATAAAACACTGATATCATACACATCCAGCCCTATGTGGAGCGATATAAAACACTGATATCATACACATCCAGCCCTATGTGGAGCGATATAAAAAACTGATATCATACACATCCAGCCCTATGTGGAGCGATATAAAACACTGACATCATACACATCCAGCCCTATGTGGAGTGATATAAAACACTGATATCATACACATCCAGCCCTATGTGGAGTGATATAAAACACTGATATCATACACATCCAGCCCTATGTGGAGCGATATAAAACACTGATATCATACACATCCAGCCCTATGTGGAGCGATATAAAACACTGATATCATACACATCCAGCCCTATGTGGAGCGATATAAAACACTGATATCATACACATCCAGCCCTATGTGGAGCGATATAAAACACTGATATCATACACATCCAGCCCTATGTGGAGCGATATAAAACACTGATATCATACACATCCAGCCCTATGTGGAGCGATATAAAACACTGATATCATACACATCCAGCCCTATGTGGAGCGATATAAAACACTGATATCATACACATCCAGCCCTATGTGGAGCGATATAAAACACTGATATCATACACATCCAGCCCTATGTGGAGTGATATAAAACACTGATATCATACACATCCAGCCCTATGTGGAGTGATATAAAACACTGATATCATACACATCCAGCCCTATGTGGAGTGATATAAAACACTGATATCATACACATCCAGCCCTATGTGGAGTGATATAAAACACTGATATCATACACATCCAGCCCTATGTGGAGTGATATAAAACACTTGTAGTAGAATTTCTGACCTTTGACCTATAGTTCATGTCTGTCAAAAATGTATGCTCATTTTGATTTCTCTTCCTCTTCTGTGGGACAAAAGTGAACTTTAAGTCGTGCCAACCTGTCTACAGAATTCGAGTTGTTATGGAACAGATAGGAAAAGCAAAACAAGACATTGACGCACTAACAAGAGAGATAAGAAAGGGATAAAGCCAAACGAAGAGAGTGTTTTGGACACCATCTTCTTTTTCATGGTGACGGGCGCGCCCGGGGGGGAAACTTTCTGTGTGCTAGACAACTCAACCCAACCATTGTACCATTTGATTATGAGTAAAATAAAACTCTTGTGTTAAATCTACTTTGGTTCTCATTGACAACCTGGACTTTCCACTACAAAATTGGCGTCACGAACAGGATGGTCCAGAACTCTGCAAGTCAACATCCGCTCCCGGCTTCTCTCTCAGGCAGACAACGCTTGCACGCGCGCATCTAATAAAAGGTAAGCTATTTTGCTTATTGTGTAAAAGTTGTCTGTCTGAAGAGAAACGGGATCGGTAAGATAAAAACTGAAATTTTTTTTTCATAAAAGATAGTTCTCCAAAAACAACCTAGACTGGGGCATGTGTTGGTTGGTTTGAGTTGTATTATATGTGATCATTTGTCTGTGTGTGTTGTTGAAAACTTGTAATCTCTTGTTTTTAACAAATGGGGATTGTTGATAGAATTTTGGTGGTTTGGAGTGTAGAAGCATAGACGATGTGAGACGAAAAATTTCTTTGCAAGTACATGGTTAGCCGGAGTTGGACACAGCGAAATTTAAGGCAAGGTTGGCTAAACTGATGTGACATTTGGCCCACACAAATTTATGACGTCTATGAAGGTCCTACGTATCTGTCTATGTGGAAGCTGCAGCCGGGTAAAAAGCCTGATATAAGGTGATCGTTCAGTGACTCCGGTAGAGGAGATCAACTGAGCCAAGTTGTCACGAATTTGGAAATTTGCTGCAGTATAGATGGATAGAGTAAGGGCTCCATATGGTAGAGACTTGGTGAAACTATATGGACTGACCAGACACGATGTACTGTAGAAATTGAAGGGTGATTCCTGGAAATTCTACAGCGCCTTAGGCTGTTATCCGTGTTGGTCAGGAAGGAAAAGCAGGATTTGCTCCGCTGAATGGGTTAATCGCCATTATATGAGTAAAAATGACCTGCGTGTGTGTGTTATGAGACGGCCGATTCCACAAAAGCACGCGTGCATTAGTTGTTTATATTGGTCCGGACCAGGGGGGAGTGTTTTGTGGGATAAAAATGTGTGTTTTTAAATTTATATATATATATATCTGCGTATTTTAATAACTTTTGTGTAGCACCTGGTTTCTTATCTGTTTTAATTCTCCCTCATGCTTTTGTGAGAGTTCCCTCACGCTTTTTTCGCACCCACGCTGATCTGCAAGAGCTGGGAAATTGTTGGTTATGTGTGTGCGTGTGAGAAAATAGACAAAGTTATGTACAGAAAACACATGAGTGAATGATCCATCCATATAATTATTTTCCTTCGCTTATCAAGAGGTTGGATCGCGGAGGCAGCAGCCTAAGCAGGGAGGCTCCCCCTCTTGGGAGCTGCGAGCTAATTCCAGTCATTTGAATTTGTTTTTAACTATACTGGTGATTGTGACTGTGCGATATTACAGTTGTTTTACACACTGAGATTTTGAATACGGGAAAAAAGGCTCTTGCTCGCTGGTAAATTCTCTGTGTGTGAGTGACTGTGTGACGCATATAAAAAAAAAAAAAAAGCTGGGAGACATTTTGAGATAAGAGTGTGTGCGTGTGACGAGGCTGTGTGAATGACAGCTGCGTGAGGCATTAGTTCGAAGAGGAGTGACACATAGCATTGAGCTAGGTTAGCATTGTGTTAGCATAGCATTGAGCTAGGTTAGCATTGTGTTAGCATAGCATTGAGCTAGGTTAGCATTGTGTTAGCATAGCATTGGGCTAGGTTAGCAAAAGTTTGCTTACTGAGGCATAGTAAGGCTAGGTTAGCATCTAGCTTGGCATTACTAAGTGTGGTTGAACAGTTATTCTCGGTCTGTAGAGTGTGCTAGTAGTAGGTGCTTGCTAAGTCCAGTAAAATAATAGATATATGGAAAATTACACATTTAAATATCAATAAATAAATACGGATTGTGGGACATTGAAACATTGTTTAATTCATCATTCATTTATATGTCTAGTATACTTTTTTTTGGTACAGCCTTGTTGCTTATCTGATCCATCCAGTTTCTGTGTGGAAGTTGAGACAAACACACACGCACGAACATCATAGATTAGGACACATTGTAACTTTGAATTAATAGTTATACAACAAATAAATTAATAATATTGAATTTAAATTTGATAAAGATAAATTGATCATACATGAAGTGAATTACATTGACATTTTATTTTTTTTAGGAATAAACACACAATAAAATAAAAGTTAAGTTTATATTCTAATACATCTAAGGGCATCTGTGAAACATAGAGTCTGAAGAAGTACAGATAAGAGCCACTCAGCGCCATTGTCAAAACAAAACGTAGAGAAGCGTTAAACAAATTCTAATCAGAAGGAAGACAGACCAGAATATGAGAACTTAAGTAAACAGACAGCAAGTAAACCAGAAATAATAATGTAAATAAATAACAAATAAAGCAAATTTCTATGTGACATTGGTGCATGTAGAATTACATGTAGAGAATAAAACTAAATGGAAATAACTGTCTGCAAGATGAGCATGACGTCATGAATTGTGCTCGGGTTAGTGATAGATAGACAGATAAAACGTTATTGATTCCTTCAGGAGAGTTCCCTTTGGAAGAAGAACTAAAAAGTAAACAGTAACTAATAAGGGTATAAATGGAAACAAAATAGATTCTATTAAAAGAGAAACTAGGCATTAACGACCATGATATAAAAAAAAGTATTGCACTGTTATTGTTTTGCATTCCCTGTCATCCTAGCCCCCCAAAGAGGAGTTGTACAGTGTAATGATGTATGAGACAAAGGATTTTTCATAGGCTAAACCAGTAGTTCTCAAATGAGGGTACGGTGTTTCCGCCCGGACAAAAAAGGGAGGTACTTGAAGGTATGCCAAGGGGTACCTGAGATTTTAAATATTTTAAAATGCAGACAATAAAAATAAACACAGTACGGACGTTAAAAGTTAAAAGATTAAAAGATTTAGCTGAAAGATAAGGAGAAACGTGAATAAAAACATTCCTTTGTTTTGGAGAGTATCACGCACAGCAGGAGGTCAGAGTGCACGCATGACAGCTTGCTCGCGCCTACTGATAGACAAATGATAGGTTAAATTAACTTATACATAATCTTTAAGTGAATTAAAAGGGTACTTAAATACACATGAAGTAGTACGTATAATCTTTGAATCAAGGTTATTGATTAGCAATTAATGGGATAGTTAAGACTGTAATTTAAAAAAAAAAAAACGTGATATGCAAAATTGAACTAACCGAGAGGATATGAAAACGATGGGTGTACATGTTTTGAGTTCCAAATTCTGGAGGAAAAAACCTCAACAAAACGTAAAACCATACAGACGGACTTGGGTGGTAGCCACGGTTGTGCTAGGTCAAGCGAGGGTGGAAAGGATGTGCAGCTCCAAGGTGTAGCCAGAACATGCTCACAAAAAATACAGGTGTGACAGCAGGACGAACAGCAGGATACAAACAGACCCCTGCTGGACATAAGTGTCAACGGACAATGTTCAACACAATCTTTGAAGCATTCCTTTGTGGTCAACCTGCACACACCTTGTAATGACCTGCTTACGAACTGTGCCCTGACAATTCAATACTGCACAGAAGGAACTTCCTGATGTTGCCTGACAGCACGACATCAGCTGACAACTACTGGGGACGCCTCCCAGGAATGAGTGGAGGACGGGGACTGCTCCAACTGTCCTAGCGCTGGCTGACGGAGGTGCGTCCGTGTGCCCTGCCACCCAAACCGCCAAAGTGTATGATCACCAATTAGACGACTCATAATAGGAGCCTTTTGACTCTTATATATGGTGGGACTCAAGGTATGGCCGCTCATGTGAACTATCCTTAAAACAATTAGAATGGTATAAGATGGACAACTAATGACCCACATTGTTCCCTCTGTCCTGCCTACGAAACAAAAAATTTTTAGGTCAAATGATAAAACAGGGCGTAGCTGCCGCTGATTGAACCGATACGCAAATCAATTATTTCGGTTGTCTGTTAAAAACATAGCTATTGGTTGCAATTTGGACATTTCTGCTGTAGGCTACAAAGAGCTAGCAGCTACACAACAGCTGAGCTAAAACAAAATTTAAGCATATCAAATATTTATAGTTGTTTATTACATACACAAAGTCGCAGAGAGACAGAAGTCTGTAGAAAGTATTCAGTAACAAACGTGTCCGCATTAATAAACTTTCTACCACAGGAAATATACTGAACAAATACAGCAGTTACTGTCAGACTCTAATCCGGATTACCGTGTCTATCAGAGACATGGTTAAAACCCACAACACCTTTACGTTCTAATTAATGTCCCGGGGGACAAGATTACAGAAAAGACAGATCGAGTGACAAAGGGGGGAGGAATTATGATTTATGAAAGGGAAAACATTAAAAGTAGATCAATTTGAGTATGTTGAAATTAAAATCACATGTTCCTCAGAAATGTATTTCAAGGTAATTGTAGTATACCGACCGACCACAGCTAAAGACATTTTTCTTGATTCATTTTCAGACATCCTCAAACAGCATAGTATGAAAGAAGTAACGTCATGGAGGACGTTAATCTGCACTGGTTAAATAAGACGCGTAGAAAGAAACTTAAGGATATTATAAACGGCTTCTATATGATACAAATGAAAGCAGCCCTACTAGAATTACAATTGGATGACAAAAATTAAAGAGAACATCTGTAAATAAACGAATACAAAACCAGAAAGAAGAGTGTTAAAATAAAAATACCATTGGATTCTAATAAAGACATGAGGACTCAGCTCTCATAAGAGCAATTATAACAGGTCTAAATACAGATCGTATGTTTTCAAAAGTTTTGAGGAACAAAGGCTGACTTTCACTTAGAATTAATCAAAGCTGTAAAAGGGAACATTAGAAAGTTATGGAAAACCAGATACAAACTTACGGAAAGAGAGCAAACAAGAAACAACACTATAACATTGGATATCAATGGCGCTACTATCGCAGACAGTCTGGACATAAGTGGTAATTTTAATGAACATTTCATCCAGTCTTTACAAACCCTGAATAAAAAGTCCCTCAAAATCAGTGCAAATAATTGTCATTTATTCAGGATGGACTCATTTTAGAAGTAACAAATGAAACAAAGTTAAACAAAATCTTCGCTGCATTATCAGACTCACGATCTAGAGATATATATATGGGTTGGACACTATCTTCCTAAAAACATATAAGGATTGTATTATTGCTCGTATAACAACGATTGATAAATAAATCAATAACGGAAAACACTTTCCCTACCACGTGGAGAAACTGCTACTACGATTAAATCCATAAAGCAGGAAATAAAGAAGACCAGAACATGTACAGACCAATTAGCCTTCTCCACGTTAGAACAAAAGGAATAGAAAATTTGAAATTTAAAAGTGGCTTTGGAGCAATCAAGGCTGCTCACACGGTCACTAAGAGGGGCATTATGTTGACACATCAATTTAATGAGTATTATATTTATCTATGAGAGCATTTTTGTTGTAAATTGTGAGGTATGGCTGTTAAAATCTTGGTTGTTTTTACGAATGATGACAGATGTGAACAAGAGCATGTATGGTCTTTGTGTGATGATGTCAATAAGGTGTGGTTGTATTGTATGGTAAGTATGTGTCCATGAAGGGGCATTTGGTGACTTTTCTTATAATTGAATACATGCTACAGTATGATTATTTTTGATTAATTATTGATTATTATGAATGTATATATTTATTATGATTAATTAGAGTCATAATTTTAGTGCTTGATTTGTGGATCCCTTTAATTTAGGTAGCCAGGGACTACAGATGGAAAGTAGCTATTTAGATATAATCTGGTACAGAACATATCTGTTTCTGAACTTAATGTTTCTGTGCATTGTCCCATCATGGATAGACTAAATTAAATACAACTATTTAGTGAATTATTGAGGCCACAATAATTCACTAGGTGTTGTGAAATATCAAAGTACTATTGCAAAAGCGAACAGTGAGCTCAAACATGACCTGTCCTCCGCCTCTGTTCTTGCTGCACTTGACTATCAGCTGTCTTTTCTTTTTCTTGGATGTTTCTGAAACTACTAATACTACTACTACTATTACTATTACTATTACTACGACTAACACTGTCCCTGTGAGAGGGACAGAGGGGGGAGGTGAGTTTGGATTGGGTCAAGTTTGAGCGTGTTGAGGTTTTATTTAATCGATATGATCAATCCGGTACAAGGATAAAGGAACGTAATGATTTAGATTGACAATTGCAGTGGTTGGCGAAAGCAACACCAACCTCAAAGGAGGGTGCCAATTCAGTAATTAAATGTTTTGTGAATGATCTAATATCCCGACATGGTTTCCCCAAAAAGATTAGGTCAAACAACGGCACCTATTTTAAGAAAACAGGTTATCATCTTCAGTCACAAGATCAGCACTTCTCAGGACCAGCAGCTTCCTAGGGAGGTGGAAAGACCATGAGACCAAAATGGTAAGTTTGCAAAATGTAGAATTTGTGTGCCAGTTCCTCTGTGCAGATTTGAGGATGAAAGCAGCCACTCCAGATTCCCTTGCACTCGCTAAGAGGGGCACGGTCAAAGCCGATCCAGGACCAACACCCGATACCTGACTGGAAGGAACCAAGAGGAGAGACAACACCTTGCCAGCGATGACGAGAACAACTAAGGTTGCCAGCCAATGTGTCCACCGGGACTCCAGCAGCTGTGGAAAGAAGTGTCGGGAGTGCCGAAGCAGCGAGGAGGCCTGAAGCAAGCCGAGGGCCTGGACCAAAGCCCCAACGCCCCATACTTTGCCCCGCCTTCCCCAAAGCCCCATACTTTTCCCCAATTTCGGCCAGCACGCACATGCCACTGAACAGTCTGCCCAATGGACTGAACCACACCCCAAAGAGAGACAGACTGTTTGAGTGGATCTCTTTCTTCACCAAGGCAGCCAAAAGCCCAACGAGGTGTCGGCAGGCCACCAGCCTGAGGCACCACCGAGCCATCCATACGAGCACTAATCGAACATGGACTCATACGAAATTCAGTTGTGTGTACAAAATCAATTGGTAACTACATTCATTGCAAATGCCGGGAAAAATAATAATGCAACAGCTTACAGTCATAAGTCTATATTAATTCTAAACCAGATCTTGTTTGATTCATTATTAATGTGAAAATACATCTTGAATAAGCATATATATATTCATCTAATTATGTTCATGATCAAAGTATTTTGGTATTACGTTACTAACTCAAAGGGTAGGCCACTAATTGTGTTCTGTGAGATGGTTTTACTGCAGGCTGGTAACAGCGATCGCTCTGAAGGAGGGTCATAGACGGAATTTTTGCCTCGTATAAAAACATTGAGGTTTTTGCCTCTATCTGCGGTAGAGATTTAATTTAGTGGTCTATATCAGAAATTGTTTTGGTCCAGGGTCTTAAGACCCTGGAAGGCGGGTATGTAGTAGAATTTCTGACCTTTGACCTATAGTTCATGTCTGTCAAAAATGTATGCTCATTTTGATTTCTCTTCCTCTTCTGTGGGACAAAAGTGAACTTTAAGTCGTGCCAACCTGTCTACAGAATTCGAGTTGTTATGGAACAGATAGGAAAAGCAAAACAAGACATTGACGCACTAACAAGAGAGATAAGAAAGGGATAAAGCCAAACGAAGAGAGTGTTTTGGACACCATCTTCTTTTTCATGGTGACGGGCGCGCCCGGGGGGGAAACTTTCTGTGTGCTAGACAACTCAACCCAACCATTGTACCATTTGATTATGAGTAAAATAAAACTCTTGTGTTAAATCTACTTTGGTTCTCATTGACAACCTGGACTTTCCACTACACACTGATATCATACACATCCAGCCCTATGTGGAGTGATATAAAACACTGATATCATACACATCCAGCCCTATGTGGAGTGATATAAAACACTGATATCATACACATCCAGCCCTATGTGGAGTGATATAAAACACTGATATCATACACATCCAGCCCTATGTGGAGCGATATAAAAAACTGATATCATACACATCCAGCCCTATGTGGAGTGATATAAAACACTGATATCATACACATCCAGCCCTATGTGGAGCGATATAAAACACTGATATCATACACATCCAGCCCTATGTGGAGCGATATATAATAAAGTGATATCATACACATCCAGCCCTATGTGGAGCGATATAAAACGCTGATATCATACACATCCAGCCCTATGTGGAGTGATATAAAACACTGATATCATACTATCATACACATCCAGCCCTATGTGGAGCGATATAAAACACTGATATCATACACATCCAGCCCTATGTGGAGTGATATAAAACACTGATATCATACACATCCAGCCCTACGTGGAGTGATATAAAACACTGATATCATACACATCCAGCCCTATGTGGAGCGATATAGAAAACTGATATACACATCCAGCCCTGTGTGGAGTGATATAAAACACTGATATCATACACATCCAGCCCTATGTGGAGTGATATAAAACACTGATATCCTATACATCCAGCCCTATATGGAGTGATATAAAACACTGATATCATACACATCCAGCCCTATGTGGAGTGATATAGGACACTGATATCATACACATCCAGCCCTATGTGGAGCGATATAAAACACTGATATCATACACATCCAGCCCTATGTGGAGCGATATAAAAAACTGATATCATACACATCCAGCCCTATGTGGAGTGATATAAAACACTGATATCATACACATCCAGCCCTATGTGGAGTGATATAAAACACTGATATCCTATACATCCAGCCCTATGTGGAGTGATATAAAACACTGATATCATACACATCCAGCCCTATGTGGAGTGATATAAAACACTGATATCATACACATCCATCCCTATGTGGAGTGATATAAAACACTGATATCATACACATCCAGCCCTATGTGGAGCGATATAAAACACTGATATCATACACATCCAGCCCTATGTGGAGCGATATAAAAAACTGATATCATACACATTCAGCCCTATGTGGAGCGATATAAAACACTGATATCATACACATTCAGCCCTATGTGGAGCGATATAAAACACTGATATCATACACATCCAGCCCTATGTGGAGCGATATAAAAAACTGATATCATACACATTCAGCCCTATGTGGAGCGATATAAAACACTGATATCATACACATTCAGCCCTATGTGGAGCGATATAAAACACTGATATCATACACATTCAGCCCTATGTGGAGCGATATAAAACACTGATATCATACACATCCAGCCCTATGTGGAGCGATATAAAAAACTGATACCATACACATCCAGCCCTATGTGGAGCGATATAAAACGCTGATATCATACACATCCAGCCCTATGTGGAGTGATATAAAACACTGATATCATACACATCCAGCCCTATGTGGAGTGATATAGAACACTGATATCATACACATCCAGCCCTATGTGGAGCGATATAAAACACTGATATCATACACATCCAGCCCTATGTGGAGTGATATAAAACACTGATATCATACACATCCAGCCCTATGTGGAGTGATATAAAACACTGATATCATACACATCCAGCCCTATGTGGAGCGATATAAAACACGGATATCATACACATCCAGCCCTATGTGGAGCGATATAAAACGCTGATATCATACACATCCGGCCCTATGTGGAGTGATATAAAACACTGATATCATACACATCCAGCCCTATGTGGAGTGATATAAAACACTGATATCATACACATCCAGCCCTATGTGGAGCGATATAAAACACTGATAATACACATCCAGCCCTATGTGGAGCGATATAAAACACTGATATCATACACATCCAGCCCTATGTGGAGCGATATAAAACGCTGATATCATACACATCCAGCCCTGTGTGGAGCGATATAAAACGCTGATATCATACACATCCAGCCCTATGTAGAGCGATATAAAACACTGATATCATACACATCCAGCCCTGTGTGGAGCGATATAAAACGCTGATATCATACACATCCAGCCCTGTGTGGAGCGATATAAAACGCTGATATCATACACATCCAGCCCTATGTGGAGCGATATAAAACGCTGATATCATACACATCCAGCCCTATGTGGAGTGATATAGAACACTGATATCATACACATCCAGCCCTATGTGGAGCGATATAAAACACTGATATCATACACATCCAGCCCTATGTGGAGTGATATAAAACACTGATATCATACACATCCAGCCCTATGTGGAGTGATATAAAACACTGATATCATACACATCCAGCCCTATGTGGAGCGATATAAAACACTGATATCATACACATCCAGCCCTATGTGGAGCGATATAAAACGCTGATATCATACACATCCGGCCCTATGTGGAGTGATATAAAACACTGATATCATACACATCCAGCCCTATGTGGAGTGATATAAAACACTGATATCATACACATCCAGCCCTATGTGGAGCGATATAAAACACTGATAATACACATCCAGCCCTATGTGGAGCGATATAAAACACTGATATCATACACATCCAGCCCTATGTGGAGCGATATAAAACGCTGATATCATACACATCCAGCCCTGTGTGGAGCGATATAAAACGCTGATATCATACACATCCAGCCCTATGTGGAGCGATATAAAACACTGATATCATACACATCCAGCCCTGTGTGGAGCGATATAAAACGCTGATATCATACACATCCAGCCCTGTGTGGAGCGATATAAAACGCTGATATCATACACATCCAGCCCTATGTGGAGCGATATAAAACGCTGATATCATACACATCCAGCCCTGTGTGGAGCGATATGAAACGCTGATATCATACACATCCAGCCCTGTGTGGAGCGATATAAAACGCTGATATCATACACATCCAGCCCTATGTGGAGTGATATAAAACGCTGATATCATACACATCCAGCCCTATGTGGAGCGATATAAAACGCTGATATCATACACATCCAGCCCTATGTGGAGCGATATAAAACACTGATATCATACACATCCAGCCCTATGTGGAGCGATATAAAACACTGATATCATACACATCCAGCCCTATGTGGAGCGATATAAAACACTGATATCATACACATCCAGCCCTATGTGGAGCGATATAAAACGCTGATATCATACACATCCAGCCCTATGTGGAGCGATATAAAACACTGATATCATACACATCCAGCCCTGTGTGGTGTGATATAAAACGCTGATATCATACACATCCAGCCCTATGTGGAGTGATATAGAACACTGATATCATACACATCCAGCCCTATGTGGAGCGATATAAAACACTGATATCATACACATCCAGCCCTGTGTAGTGTGATATAAAACGCTGATATCATACACATAAAGCCCTATCAGAGCCCCAAGTGTACATTTTCTCTGGGTTTTCTCCTTACCCTGTCCTCTAGCGGGCAAAGGCAGAGGTTCTCGAAGGTTCCTGTGATGTTCTTGGTGAACCTCGGTCCAAACACATCCTTGTCCGCCCCGAACTGGTGCCGGGACTGGCGGACAATAGAATCCACCACATACAGGCCCGCGACCTTGTACTCCGGCTTGCACTGAAGACAAAAAACCCCACAAGCGTCTTCTCTATTAGAACCGGGTCCGGTTGAGTCGTCATTTCCTTTGTCTCACCTTTTTGATGAACTTCTCCACAATCTGGACCACGTGTTTGTAAAGCTGCAAGTAGAAGACATGTTATGATTGATTCGGCTTTGATCGAGATGATTTCTCCCAGCAAAACCCGTGACTTACTTTCAATGCCTTGATGGCCGACTTGGTGATGGAGATCATCTTGGCCCGAGATATCGGTGGCCTGGAGTCCATCAAGGAGAATAACTGCAGACGCCGAAGAAAATGACACATCACCTGCTAGGATAGTGAACATCTCATATCCAAACAAGACTAAACCATGACCTGAATCGGTGTACGTATGGCCAAACATAGAAATTGATTCAAAAACACAATTATCCATACAACTAAATGCAAGAGAAAAAATGCTGCAAATGCAAAAATCAAGTGCATGAGAGAACTGCTGTGGGTTCATGAAACAAAAACTGACCAGTGTTTCCCACACATTCATTTATTTGTGGCGGCCCACCACGAAATAATTACGTCCGCCACAAATTTAAAAAAATAATAATAATTTGTTTTTGTCCTGTCCAGCTTCTCAGGCAAATCATATAGTTGATGTAGATGCCCATATAGGCTGTTCACATTTACTTTACAAAAGAGAAGTGTAGGATACTTTTTTTGTTGCCTTATTTGTATTTGACCACTACTGTTGTCTGTTTATTTGTTACTGACTGTGGCAGGACACCTCTGCCTCTGCTTCACTTTATGTTGCTGGTAAATAATATGCTTGTAGTAGTAGGCTAAAGTTAAATTATTTAGTATGCACTAATTAAAGGGGCAGAGCTTTAAGAGACATTTTAGCTTTTATATTTTATAAGATATATTTTTTTGTGAGAACCACAATTAATAAATATATTTCAGTGAATAGCTTATTGTTCAAATCTGTATATAAATATGTACATAAAGTGTTGTAATTATATTGTAAAATGGATGGATGGATGGACGTTTAAAACAAAACTGTTATTATTAATTAGTAAGCAGTGTTTCCCATAAACTGCCAAGATACCTGTGGCGGTGGGGGCGTGGTCACCATGACATCATCGAGTAATTTGCATAATTTACTACAATGATATGATTTTCTCTAAAAAGGCTCAAAAAATGTATACTTACTAATTAATAATAACCTCAATCAGGTTTCTTGCGGCAGTTACAGCCTTTGTCGGTTTTGGAGTCGCTCTGCCTGGTGGTGGACGGTCGATCAGAGTGAGGAATTTGTGGCCAATATTAGTTGAGACGTTTTTACTGTATGGGGGGTTGATCGAGCACTATTTTTCTGGATAATCTAATTAAGATATATATATAGGGATGATACTCTAAACCGGTTTTCCCGGTTGTTTGATAAGAAAAGAACCGAGTCCTCGGACTCGAATCCCTTTTTGAGAACCGGTACCCGTTATCGAGACCACTATAGTAAAGGAAAAGAGTTGATTCTTTATTCGAATCCCGTCCCGACCAGAAATGCTCCGTGGGACATCACGTAGCTCAGTCATTAGGCGCAGATAGCGAAAGCAGGAAAACAATGGATGGGAAAAAGCGCTCCAAGGTGTAATAAAGTTCAAAACAAAAGCTATAATCCATCGAATAACTTTACTGAGAGATTTTAGCAGGGTAAAACACATGACCAACACTTTTACCACCAAGCGGAAACATAGCAACCAGGCTAGCAACGCACCTCCTTTACGGCAGCTGTCGCAACCTTCTTAAAACAACCGCAGCACATACATATATATACAACACTGCAGCACATACATATATATACAACATATCTCCCTTTTTCAACTTTTGTTTTTCTTTCCTTGTAAACGTTACAAAATCACACTGTAGATGTGTTGTCTGTCTAATTATAAATAATGCAGACGAGGCGTGTTGGCTGAGTTCTTGACGTTTACTTTCACAGCGTGGCAACATGCAACACTTTTCGGGGCTACCGCACATGCTCGTCACTCCCGTTGCATGCTGGGTAGTGTAGTTGTTATATTCTCTAGCTCATAACATTTTTCCCCCATAAAGAAATAATGTCAACTCAATAAAGTGTATTTCTTTTTTTAGCTTTAACTTTTCATTTATTAGCATTGTAACCATTGTAAATAACTTTTCTCTTCATAGAATGTTCTTTCAATAAAGAAATAAAGTGCAAAAATGTCAAAGCATCATAACAAACAGTTATGTCAAATAGCAGCAGAAGTGCACTTTTTGGAGAGCTGTATTATTTTCAGTTTTGTGCCCAAGGGACTGATTTTATTTAACACTATATTATTATTTATACACCTATAGTGATCACAGAGACAGCTTGTTTTTGTGTTACTGTATATATTTGTTTCTCTGAAAAATCCCACTTAATATACTTTGGGTAACAACAGTCAATATTTATTTATTTTATTTTATTTTTTTAGGTGGGTAACAGTCAATATTTATTTATTTATTAGATTTAATTTTTTTATCATATAATAAAAGTGAGCTTTTGTTCAACCAAATATTGTGTGTTTTTTTCCATATACAACAACCTATCTGGACTCCATAAGAGAATCGATAAGGAATCGGTTCGATAAGAGGATTCGATAATAGGCTCGAACTCGATAATTCCTTATCAAACATCATCCCTATATATATATATATATATATATATATATATATATATATATATAGTGAACAACAGGCTGAATAAGTGTACGTTATATGAGGCATAAATAACCAACTGGTATGTTAACGTAACATATTATGGTAAGAGTCATTCAAATAACTATAACGTCTATATACGTCTAGTCTCGTACGTGAATGAGCTAAATAATATTATTTGATATTTCACGCTAATGTGTTAATCATTTCACACATAAGTCGCTCCTGAGTATAAGTCGCACCCCCGGCCAAACTATTAAAAAAAACTGCGACTTATAGTCTGAAAAAATCGGTAAACAAAAATTGATTGCAGCACATTTTGGTGGGTGGTTATAAATAATAAAACGTTAACACAACTTTAATATATAATACAGGTTGTGTTTATTATTTGATTGCAGCATTTCCCCCTTTGCATGTCTTTTATTTTTGTATGTGGACCGTTTCGTTGCTGCCGTTTGTCCCCTGGTCATAATTGATTTGGACGCGTTTGTCGTAATGCATCGTTTGGGAATTTCAGTGACAAAAACGCACCTGTGACACGCGTAGAAACGCGAGAAACGTCACTTTTGCAGTGTTTTCTTACGTTCCGTCCTTTGCAGAGTCGGAATAAAAGAGTATTTTTGCATGGGAAATTGGATTATTACTGTTAGGAGGGGGGCCGATTCTGAGCACAATAAAAACAACACGGGGGGGTGGTCAAGGCAATAAACACAATATTATTCATGCTGGACGTGCACAATATAATCTTAATGAACAAATATTAGAATAAAATAGTTGAAATGATGAACATTACAGCATGGTTTACATAACAGGTTGCTGCAACGTTCTAGAATGTTCTGCGTTAGCTAGCGTGCTAACATGGCTTTAGTCGGAATATTAGTAGTAAAATACATATTAAAAAGTTTAAATAATAAAAAGTTGGTATGATTACAGCTAGAAGGGTGGAGAGTACTAGCCGAGCATCAAGGCCTCGTCAGGCCGGCTAACCGCGCTCGAACTCGGCTCCTCCGCCGAGCCCCTACGGTGCTTTTTTGAAGCGTTTCGACGCCCCGGGCCTACCTCCTGGTTGAAGGCGTTGACGGCATCCATGGTGGTGTGACACCCCGCGACGTCCCCTTAGCACCTTCTGCCGGCGTCTAGTCCAGCGAGGCTGGCCGCAACATGTCCGCTGCTCGCTGCTAACGCGCCGAGCTAACCTTAGCATCAGGAGGCTAGCTCCTCGGCGGGCTCGCAAGGCATGCCGGGATGGAGATGTTGTCATGTCCAGGTTCGACCGCTAGATGGCAGCACTGTAGGCGTATAAAGGTTATTTTGTATTTATTTATTAAACAACAAACATACATTTATAATTCACACAACAGTCGAGGCACGTTCAACATCAGCGAAACATGTCAAGGAAAGAAAACAAAAGCAAATACAGGGAGTATTAAATAATAATAATAAAAAATAGGAAAAAATAAATACAAATAAAAAAGGGCTACCTAAATCACTTTAAAACATCGAATTTTGTGAACTATATTTTTTACATCCAAGTTATGCTGACAATTTCATTGAATAAACATTCGAGAGCAAATTTTGTGTTTAAAAATTCATTGTAAAAAAAATAAAAATCAGTTTATAAAAAATGAGTGCAGAAAAATAGTGTAAAAATGTGTGTATAATGATTGATTTCCATCCATCCATTTTTCTACCGCTTATTCCCTTCGGGCATTCATGAAAATTCACAGTGGAAAAGATTTAGTGCAGACAAATGTGTAAAAAAAGAAAAATACAATTTTAAAAACTTATCAAATTAAGATTCTGTGCAGGAAAGTTCAGTTTAAAAAAAATGAGTGCAGAAAAATTCAGTGCAGAATGTGTATGATTGATTGATTAAAAAAAAAATCAGTGTAAAAAAAATTAAGTGAGTAAAATTTCAGTGCAGAAAACTTCAGTACAGACAAATTCAGTGCAAAAATGTTTAGTGTGAAAAAAATTCTGTGTAAAACAAATAAGTGTATACAATTTCACTGTAAAATTTCAGTGCAAAAAAACTTCAGTACAGACAAATTCACTGTAAGAAATAAGTGCAGAAAACTTCAGTGTAAAGAAATCAGTGCATAAAAAATGGGTGCAGAAAAATTCAGTGTATATTAAATCATTGATTGATACACATTTCAGTGCAGAAAACTTCAGTACAGAAAAAGTCAGTGCAAAAAAGTTTGGTGTGAAAAAAATTACTGTACAAAAATTCAGTGTAAAAAAGACGAGTTCAGAAAAATCCAGTGCAAAAAAAATCTATGTATAATGATTGATTGATAAAACAAACATCAGTGTAAAAAAATAAAATAAGTGAAGAAAATTTTAGTGCAGACAACTTTAGTACAGAAAAATTCAGTGTAAAATAGTTTAGTGTAAAAAAAACAAGTGTATACAATTTCACAACAAAAAAATCAGTGCAAAAAACTTTAGTGGAGACAAATTCATTGTAAACAATAAGTGTAGAAATCTTCAGTGTAAAGAAATCAGCGCATAAAAATTCAGTAAATAATAATTCATTGATTGACAAAAATTTCAGTCCAGAAAAATTCAGTGCAAAAAAGTTTAGTGTGAAAAAATTTAGTGCAGTAAAAATAATTGTATAAAATTCCACTGTAAAAAAAATCAGTACAGAAAAATTCACAGTAAAAACTTCAGTACAGAAACATTGAGTGTACAAAAAAATCAGCGCAAAAAAGTTCAGAGTAAAATATCAGTGTATAATGATTGATTGATTGACACAAATCAGTGTAAATTAATTAAGTTACAACAATTTCAGTGCAGAAAAATTCAGTGCACAAAAAAATTAGCTCTTAAAAATTTAGTGCAGAAAGGTTCAGTGTAAAGAAATCTGCGCATAAAGAAATTGGTGCAGAAAAATTTAGTGTGTAACAATTCATTGATTGATAAAAATCTGAGTGCAGAAAACTTCAGTACAAAAAAATTCAGTGCAAAAAAGTCTGGTGTGAAAAAAAATATTGAAGAAAAATTCAGTGTAAAAAAGATGAGTTCAGAAAAATTCAGTGCAAAAAAAAAATCAGTGTATTAAAATTGATTGATAAAACAAACATCAGTGTAAAAAAAATAAAATAAGTGAAGAAAATTGTAGTGCAGACAACTTAAAATAGTTTAGTGTAAAATAGTTTAGTGTAAAAAAAATAAGTGTATACAATTTCACTACAAAAAAGCAGTGCAATAAACTTTAGTGGAGACAAATTCACTGTAAACAATAAGTGCAGAAATCTTCAGTGTAAAAAAAATCAGCGCATAAAAATTCAGTGAATAATAATTCATTGATTGACAAAAACTTCAGTACAGAAAAATTCAGTGCAAAAAAGTTTAGTGTGGAAAAATTTAGTGCAGAAAAAATAATTGTATAAAATTTCACTGTAAAAAAATCAATACAGAAAAATTCAACATTGAGTGTACAAAAAAGCCAGCGCAAAAAAGTTCAGTGTAAAATAACAGTGTATAATGATTGATTGATTGACACAAATCAGTGTAAATTAATTAAGTTACAACAATTTCAGTGCATAAAAATTCAGTGTACAAAAAAAATGAGCACATCAAAATTTAGTGCAGAAAGGTTCAGTGTAAAACAAATTCGATGCAGAAAAATTCAGTGCAAAAAATAAAATCAGTGTATAATGATTAATTGATAAAACAAACATCAGTGTAAAACAAAATAAGTGAAGAAAATTTCAGTGCAGACAACATCAGTACAGAAAAATTCAGTGTAAAGTAGTTTAGTGTAAAAAAAACAACTGTATACAATTTCACTACAACAAATCAGTGCAAAAAACTTTAGTGGAGACAAATTCACTGTAAACAATAAGTGCAAAAATCTTCAATGTAAAGAAATCAGCGCATAAAAATTCAGTGAATAATAATTCATTGATTGATAAAAATTTCAGTCCAGAAAAATTCAGTGCAAAAAAGTTTAGTGTGAAAAACTTAAAAAAACAATTGTATACAATTTCACTGTAAAAAATCATAGTACATAAAAATTCACTGTAAAAACTTCAGTACAGAAACACTGAGTGTACAAAAAAATCAGCGCAAAAAAGTTCAGTGTAAAATATCAGTGTACAATGATTGATTGACAAAAATCAGTGTAAATTAATTAAGTGACAACAATTTCAGTGCGGAAAAATTCAGTGTACAAAAAACTGAACACATCAAAATTTTGTGCAGAAAGGTTCAGTGTAAAACAAATTCAGTGCATATATATTCATTGCTTCAAACTCAAGACCCACTTCCGGTACATTAAGCAGCATTGGCTGCGTCACGCCAAATTTCTTCCCTCTACAAAAACCTTCCCTCCCCCATTTACTTCTGGCGCTGCGTCCAATAAAATCACAAAGTTGCCGGGGGTCCTTAACCTGCACGCGACTGTCCTGTTTTGCGCCTGTACAAAAAAACCTCCAACAATAATCGATTTCTTCAGATTCCAGCAGCTGTCAAAGACGAAGTATCCTTCTGCGTCAATCTGAAATCCACCGGAAGTGGGCGTTTTGAAGCGACGATTATTCCAGCACTTGAATTTTCATGAATTTGAACAAACTTTATTTGTAAAACACACACGTTTTGCTCACGGATATGTCTTCAATTAAATTGTCCGCATAATTTGATTCAGTTCAAATCTAAAAAAAAAAAAGTGTCTTTGCCAAAACACCTGTCTCTACTTGCAGTACACCGCACGCCCAATAGGTGGCGGCAAAAGCGCACCTTTGCCTCAAATGGCGCTGGTTTGTTTTTCTCTCAACGTCCAGCGCAACAATGACAGGTGCACTCCTTCTAGGAACACATATAAACATACGGAAATCAACTTTATTTATAAAGCACATTTAAAATTGACCACAGGGGTAGCCAAAGTGCTGTACAATGGGGCAGGTTAAAAATAATACAAGAACCGAGCAAACACAACACAACACAAACAGAACACGATAAAAAATAAATAAATAAAATATAAAAACATAAAAACAGGTTCACAGCATGTGTATTAATAGCTTTATTAATATATTTTTAATAGCGGAATAGCTTTTATAATTATTATGGATCACATATTTTGCTTAAATAAACTATTCTAAAAAATGTTCCCCCAAGCACCGTATCCAAAAAAACGTTTTTTGAGTACTTATTCGTGTTTCATTTCAGTTGTTGTCCTTTGTCAGACGATTGCGTCATCGTGCAAATGCTCTAAAATATTTACTTTGACTGACGTATTTGACCTCTAAAGACCCAAATAAACCCGATAATGTGGTCCTTATCGGGCATAAATTGATACATGTGTAGGAAAAGACAAGTTCAGGCATGTTCTTTGTTCATGTGCGTTTTTGAAACCAGGGTGTTTTTCCGGGCCCAAGCCCCGCCCACCGGCGTCGATTGGCTCAAACCCGACGCCCCCTAACTTGACGACACGCCCACCTCCGAACCGGGAAAGTCGCTTCTTCAAACTGACGAACAAACAGTCGAGCACACGAGTCGCTCCGAGGACACGCGCGCTGATAAACTTCACTTTTTTTTCTCCAATTATTAGTGTTATTGATGATGACATATGACGTCATCGCTGTGACTTGAATCTAAGTTTGGGCGCGGGACAAAAGAAAAGTGCTGAGTGGAACAGGTGGCGTGCTTCCATTAGGCGGCGAGACGCGCTTGTGAAGCCCGGGAAAAGGACGCAGCCATGCCGGTAGCGGAGTGCGAGGCGCCGCTGGAGGGCAGCAGCCAGGAGGCGGCGGAGGGCATCGTCCTCCCGGCCTCGCTGTGCAGCCCGGCCGCAGACATCCTGAAGAACTTCTACCACACCAAGCGGGTGGGCAACTACCTGATCGGCCGGAAGCTGGGCGAGGGATCCTTCGCCAAAGTCCGGGAGGGTCTCCATGCGCTCACCGGGGAAAAGGTCAGCAACACTTATTTTCAACTTTAATGCTTGACATGGTGGTGTTGCCATTTTTTTTTACCATCCATTAAAAAACAGTCACACACAAAAGTGACCATCTTGCATTGGTTGTTATTCCAAAAGTGTTGGCAATAACTGGAATTGTGATTGAATGGCCTCCCTCCTTGGTCCAAGTCAGCAGCATTTTGTTTTGTCAGGTGGAGCAACAAAGGGAGTGTTTGTTGTTGTTGAGGTGGGGGGGAACAAAAAGACAGCTGTTTCTTATATTTACCAAAGTCAAATCATGACAATAAAGACTTTGTTGAATGACTGCCAATACATTCTGTCACTATATATATATAAATATATATTATATTGGTGTCGCATTGGAACCGGGGGTATACGTTATGGGCGGCTACACCGTCACGCACGTGTTCTTCAAGTCTTTATTGAGGTGTGAAGGCTTGTGTTGCCTTAAACATCTTTATGGAGCTGTGCTTCTCAATTAATTCTGGTGACATCATTTTTTTGTTGTATAAACGCCCCCCCTAAATCAAAATATGATTGAGAACCTGATTTTTATTGATCAATTTATCCATTCAAACCACTTTTTGTTGACATAAACATCTCTATGGAGCTGTGCTTCTCAATTAATTCTGGTGACATCATTTTTTTGTTGTATAAACGCCCCCCCTAAATCAAAATATGATTGAGAACCTGATTTTTATTGATCAATTTATCCATTCAAACCACTTTTTGTTGACATAAACATCTCTATGGAGCAGTGCTTCTCAATTATTTCTGGTGACATCATTTTTAAAAAAAATAAACGCCCCCCCTGAAACTAAATATGATTGAGAACCTGATATTTATTTATTGATTAATCCATTCAAACAACTTTTTTACATAAACCTCTCTACAAAGTGTCCCCTTGGAGCTGTGCTTCTCAATTATTTTTGGTGACATCATTTTTTTGTTATATAAACGCCCCCCCTAAATCAAAATATGATTGAGAACCTGATATTTATTAATTAATTTATCCATTCAAACCACTTTTTGTTGACATAAACATCTCTATGGAGCTGTGCTTCTCAATTATTTCTGGTGACATCATTTTTTTTAAATAAACGCCCCCCCTGAAACTAAATATGATTGAGAACCTGATATTTATTTATTGATTAATCCATTCAGACCACTTGTTTACATAAACATCTCTACAAAGTGTCCCCTTGGAGCTGTGCTTCTCAATTATTTTTGGTGACGTCATTTTTAAAAGAAATAAACGCCCCCCCCCCCCCTAAATTAAAATATGATTGAGAAACTGATATTTATTTATCAATTTATCCGTTCAAACGACTTTTTGTTTACATAAACATCTCTATGGAGCTGTGCTTCTCAATTATTTCTGGTGACATCATTTTTTTTTTAATAAATGCCCCCCCTAAATCAAAATATGATTGAGAACCTGATATTTCTTAATTAATTTATCAGTTCAAACCACTTTTTGTTTACATAAACATCTCTATGGAGCTGTGCTTCTCAATTATTTCTGGTGACATCATTTTTTTTTTCAAATAAACGCCCCCCCTAAATCAAAATATGATTGAGAACCTGATATTTCTTAATTAATTTATCAGTTCAAACCACTTTTTGTTCACATAAACATCTCTATGGAGCTGTGCTTCTCAATTAATTCTGGTGACATAATTTTTTTTTTTATAAATGCCCCCCCTAAATAAAAATATGATTGAGAACCTGATTTTTATTTATCAATTTATCCATTCAAACCACTTTTTGTTTACATAAACATCTTTATGGAGCAGTTCTTCTCAATTATTTCTGGTGACATCATTTTTTTTTTATAAACGCCCCCCCCTAAATCAAAATATGATTGAGAACCTGATATTTCTTAATTAATTTATCAGTTCAAACCACTTTTTGTTTACATAAACATCTCTATGGAGCAGTGCTTCTCAATTATTTCTGGTGACAAATTTTTTTTTTTAGTTAAATGCCCCCCCTAAATCAAAATATGATTGAGATCCTGATATTTATTAATTAATTTATCAGTTCAAGCCACTTTTTGTTTACATAAACATCTTTATGGAGCTGTGCTTCTCAATTATTTCTGGTGACATCATTTTTTTTTTTAATAAACACCCCCCCTAAATCAAAATATGATTGAGAACCTGATTTTTATTGATCAATTTATCCATTCAAACCACTTTTTGTTGACATAAACATCTCTATGGAGCTGTGCTTCTCAATTATTTCTGGTGACATCATTTTTTAAAAAATAAACGCCCCCCCTGAAACTAAATATGATTGAGAACCTGATATTTATTTATTGATTAATCCATTCAAACCACTTGTTTACATAAACCTCTCTACAAAGTGTCCCCTTGGAGCTGTGCTTCTCAATTATTTTTGGTGACATCATTTTTTTGTTATATAAACGCCCCCCCCTAAATCAAAATATGATTGAGAACCTGATATTTGTTAATTAATTGATCAGTTCAAACCACTTTTTGTTTACATAAACATCTCTATGGAGCAGTGCTTCTCAATTATTTCTGGTGACATGATTTTTTTTAAAAATAAACGCCCCCCCTAAATCAAAATATGATTGAGAACCTGATATTTCTTAATTAATTTATCAGCTCAAGCCACTTTTTGTTCACATAAACATCTCTATGGAGCTGTGCTTCTCAATTATTTCTGGTGACATCATTGTTTTTATTTTTATAAATGCCCCCCCTAAATCAAAATATGATTGAGAACCTGATATTTATTAATTAATTTATCAGTTCAAACCACTTTTTGTTTACATAAACATCTCTATGGAGCTGTGCTTCTCAATTATTTCTGGTGACATGATTTTTTTTTAAAATAAACGCCCCCCCTAAATCAAAATATGATTGAGAACCTGATATTTCTTAATTAATTTATCAGCTCAAGCCACTTTTTGTTTACATAAACATCTCTATGGAGCTGTGCTTCTCAATTATTTCTGGTGACATGATTTTTTAAAAAAATAAACGCCCCCCCTAAATCAAAATATGATTGAGAACTTGATATTTCTTAAATAATTTATCAGTTCAAACCACTTTTTGTTTACATAAACATCTTTATGGAGCTGTGCTTCTCAATTAATTCTGGTGACATAATTTTTTTTATTTTTATAAATGCCCTCCCCTAAATCAAAATATGATTGAGAACCTGATTTTTATTGATCAATTTATCCGTTCAAACCACTTTTTGTTTACATAAACATCTCTATGGAGCAGTGCTTCTCAATTATGTCTGGTGACATCATTTTTTAAATTTTTTATAAACGCCCCCCCTAAATCAAAATATGATCGAGAACCTGATATTTATTTACTAATTTATCCGTTCAAACCACTTTTTGAGTTGCTGCCACCGGGCTGAAGACTTGTGTTGCTTTCTCGCGCCCCCCCGTATACTTTGTCATATTAAACCTGTTGATTATTTTTGTGTATCGTTCAAGTATGAAAAACAAACAAACATTAATACTGAAAGTCTTCGCCCCCCCCCTACTGTTTGAGAAAGTCATCATCTTTGCTAATGACCTCACCTCCTTAGTGACAATATCCACATCCTTTGTGTGTGTGTGTGTTTGTGCGATACGCCACCTCGTCTTTTGTCCGCCGCTCGCTGGCGGTGATCTCACCGCCGAGGTTGGTGGGTGGGGGTGGGGGGTGTGACATTGATGGCGGGCCTATGGGGGAGCGGCGCCGCTGCTTGAATATGCAATGAGTGTCTCTGATAAATGGCCCCTCATCAGGATTCTGCCAGCGCAGAGCTCCCCTGAAGGCCACCCTCGGACGCTCTTTGTTCTCCCGTGAAGACGTCGGTGGCACACGACGGGAGGCCTACTGTTGGCTACATCACGGTTAGAACAATATGTATATTAATATATAGCATACAGTCACCTTAAGTGCCCCCGCCCCCACCTCTCTTTGTTGAGGATGATGCAAACCCATGCAATCTCACATGCACTGAGGGGGGCTCAGGGGCAGTGAGTTTATTCAAGCACAACAAAAGGAAACAGGTTCTTTTTTGCATCCCTAGAAAGTGTGTGTGTGTGTGGTGGTAGTGGTGGGGGGTGGTCATGGAGGGCATGGGCGGGGTCACATGTTTTTGATGTCTGTAACCCACTTTCCTCCCATGTCTTGCCCCCCGCACCCCCGTTTCTGTCTGAGGGGAGCCTGATAAACAACTCGACGCCCCTCCGGCTCATGGGCGCAACCCCCCGCTCCCCTCTGTCTCACTGTAAATACAGTGAGCACCGCCCCCCTCCCCCCCACACACACACTGGGATGTAGACAGGGTGCATTTAGTGCTGTGATGCAAGCCGTCCCATTCAATATGCGGTTATTAAAAGCCCAATGTTATCTCCAGGCATGTTTACATCAAGCAAGGTGTAGTCAAAATGAAAAGTAACATTATTATGAATGGGAGGTACAGTGCAGGCCAAAAGTTTGGACACACCTTCTCGTTCGATGCGTTTTCTTTATTTTCACGACTATTTACATTGTAGATTGTCACATCAAAACTATGTGTATAATGATACAAACTTAAAATTAACGGGTAGATCTGAAGTTGATCTAAAGATTTAGGCGTTGAAAGTAAAAATAATATTTATTGATATGACTTATTTTTCACACGTTTATGAGTGGTGGCCATGACTGATTTTTTTTAAAACTGGCATTGCTTGAAATAAATTATAACAATTTAAAATTAACGGACGGATCTGAAGTTGATACAGATATTTAGGCGTTGAAAGTATAAATAATATTTGATATGACTTATTTTTACCACTTTTAGGGCGTTTAGTATGATTTTTTAAAAACTGTCATCGCTTAAAATAAATTGTAAAAACTTAAAATCAACAGATAGATCTGAAGTTGATCCAGAGATTTAGGTGTTGAAAGTAAAAATAATATTTATTGACATTACTTATTTTTAAGACTTTTAAGACGTTTTTTTAACGTTTAGTCTGATTTTTTTTAAACTGGAGTTGCTTAAAATAAATTCTAAAAACTCAAAATCATCGGGTAGAATTGAAGTTGATCGAAAGATTTAGGCGTTGAAAGTAAAAATAATATTTATTGATATGACTTATTTTTAAGACTTTTATGAGTGCCGGCCAAGACGTTTAGTCTGATTTTTTTTAAACTGGAATTGCTTAAAATAAATTATAACAACTTAAAATCAACAGACAGATCTGAAGTTGATCTAGAGATTTAGGCATTGAAAGTAAAAATAATATTTATTGATATGACTTAATTTTAACATGTTTATGACTGATTTTTTTTTAAAACTGGCATTGCTTAAAATAAATTCTAACAACTTAAAATCAACGGACAGATCTGAAGTTGATCTCGACAGTTAGGCGTTGAAAGTAAAAATAATATTTGATATGACTTATTTTTTACCACTTTTAAGACGTTTAGTCTGATTTTTTTTAAACTGGAATTGCTTAAAATAAATTATAACAACTTAAAATCAACAGACAGATCTGAAGTTGATCTAGAGATTTAGGCATTGAAAGTAAAAATAATATTTATTGATATGACTTAATTTTAACATGTTTATAACTGATTTTTTTTTTAAACTGGCATTGCTTAAAATAAATTCTAACAACTTAAAATCAACGGACAGATCTGAAGTTGATCTCGACAGTTAGGCGTTGAAAGTAAAAATAATATTTGATATGACTTATTTTTTACCACTTTTAAGACGTTTAGTCTGATTTTTTTTAAACTGGAATTGCTTAAAATAAATTATAAGAACTTAAAATCAACAAACAGATCTGAAGTTGATCTAGAGATTCAGGCGTTGAAAGTAAAAATAATATTTATTGATATGACTTATTTTTAACATGTTTATGACTGATTTTTTTTAAACTGGCATTGCTTAAAATAAATTGTAACAACTTAAAATCAACGGACAGATCTGAAGTTGATCTCGAGTTAGGCGTTGAAAGTAAAAATAATATTTGATATGACTTATTTTTTACCACTTTTAAGACGTTTAGTCTGATTTTTTTAAAAACTGGAATTGCTTAAAATAAATTATAACAACTTAAAAACAACAGACAGATCTGAAGTTGATCTAGAGATTTAGGCGTTGAAAGTAAAAATAATATTTATTGATATGACTTATTTTTAACATATTTATGACTGATTTTTTTTAAACTGGCATTGCTTAAAATACATTCTAACAACTTAAAATCTGAAGTTGATCTCGAGAGTTAGGCTTTGAAAGTAAAAATTATATTTGATATGACTTATTTTTTACCCTTTTAAGACGTTTAGTCAGATTTTTTTAAAACTGTCATTGCTCAAAAAATAATAATGAACTGGCTTTTGAGTAGGTGTCACCCAAAAAAAAAAATCACCACTCCACTTGAACTTAACGACAGCATAAGTCCATTCCAGACGGTTAATAATAAATAGGTTAGTGTTTTTCATTGCTAGTGTTGTAGCCACCAACCATTTTCTGATACTAAATAATACAATTACGTACGATTCCTGTGGATTTCTTATTGGTATCAACCAACACTCAAGGCAGCGATATCGGTATTGTATCGGCAGTGAACAAGTTGTGTCTATTAAAACGTGGGGCGGACATCTGCCTGGAAAGAAAGGGACAGATGGATGAGGTACGACCTGGTGATTGTATATTCACACTACGAGCTGAGTTAACTTTATTGATCCCAAAGGAACCAATCAACGAGTAGCAGTAAGAAGTAGTCGTGCAAGAAGTCTAATGAGAGGATGTGGAGGTCCTGGAAGGACAAACGGACGAGAACATTCGCTCCCTGACTTCATTAACAACACCGTGATTAATCTCTTGTCTCCTTGAGATGATTTGTTGTCGGAGGGAAGGTCGGCGACGGCGTTCTTGAACCCGTGTCTAGACGGCACGCCAGGAGAGGACGGTCGTAGAATATAACGAGTTCCGGAAAGACAGAAAGGACATTTTCTGTGTCGTATTTAACGAGGAGGCGCTCCAGGTGGGTCAGAACACAGGAATGGAACTCTCCAACTTGGGTTGGGTCCGAGGTGCTGAACCCACCGCCCAGTTGGCTCCATTTGTTCCTCCGCAGATCGAATGACGTTTGCTTACCTCGGGCTTTATGACAGTTGAACACACTGATTACCTCCCCGCCCCACATTGGGAAGCAGCTGCCAGAAGGGGCTCGGTGTCACGTTGCAGCGCTCGTCACCTGTTGGTCTGTGGAATCTTCCCCCAGAATCCAGCAGTGCCCTCACGCTCAGTCAACAATCCGATGAAAGAGCACGGCTGATTGACAGACTCTCACCTCAGTCCAATACCCATACCCCTCGTAGGTCCTCATCCCCCTGTCCTCCTCGCTTGCAGGTGGCGGTGAAGGTGATCGACAAGCGCAAGGCCAAGAAGGACTCGTACGTCACCAAGAACTTGCGGCGCGAGGGCCACATCCAGCAGATGATCCGCCACCCCAACATCACGCAGCTGCTGGACATCCTGGAGACGGACAACAGCTACTACCTGGTGATGGAGCTGTGCCCCGGTGGCAACCTCATGAACCGCATCTACGACAAGAAGCGCCTGGACGAGCGCGAGACGCAGAAGTACATCCGGCAGCTGGTGCTGGCCGTGGAGCACCTGCACAGGGCGGGCGTGGTCCACAGGTACGTGATTGAATAACACGCAGGGGTCTTTTAGGTACATTGTTGCTCTATTTCTGGACCATTATTTTAGTCCTGTCACTCCAAATTCAATACATTTTCCTAAAAGTTTTAATTTGTTTTTTCGACTAATCGGATAAAAATCTCAATGTGTATTTTAGGGAAATTAGTTGAAATATTAATAATAATACTTGTCATAGCCTTAATTACTTTCTTTTATCTTCTGTATTCTTTCTTTTACCTTTTAACTCCTTTTTCCTTCTACGTTAATTATTTTATCTACCTTCTTTGTAACTTATTTGACCTTCTTTTTTACAAAATATTATTTACCTTGTATTTACTTTATTTACCTTCTTTTAACTTTTATTTGCCTTATTTACATTTGACCTTGTATTTACCTTCTTTAAATTGTATTGACTTTATTTACATCACTGCTCCCCTCATCTCCCAGGGGGGTGATCAAGGGTGATGGGTCAAATGCAGAGAATCATTTCGCCACACCTAGTGTGTGTGTGACAATCATGGGTACTTTAACTTTTAACTTTAAATTTTATTTACCTTCTTTTACTTTATTGACATTTTATTTATCTTTTTTTTTTACATTTGATTAACTTTCTTTTAACCCTTGTATTTGCTTTTATTCACCTTTTTATTTACCTTATTTTACTGTTAATTTACCTTCTTTACATTTTATTTTCCTTCTATTTTCTTCCTTTTACCTTTTTATTTCATTTTTTACCTCTTTTTTATACCTTTTTAAATCTCCTTTATCTTCTTCTTAACCTTTTCATTTACTTTTATTTAGCTTCTTTTATCTCTTTTACATGTACCTTGTATATACATTTTTATTCACCTTCTTTTATGTGTATATTTACCTTCTTTTACCTTTTGATTTACCTTCTTTATTTTTTTTTTTAATCTTTAAAAAAATTTTTTTTACCTTTTTTGACCACATCCACAGCAAGTGTTCCGGTTCAAATAGCTTCTTCTTCGGCTTTTTCTTCTTCTCTTACTTCTTTACCTCATTTTACATTCATTTAATCTTTTACCTTTTTATTTACTTTGTATTTTATTTTAATATTTCAGTTTAAAATTCATTTATAGGTCAAAAATACACTCAAAAATAATTTAATGGCAGTTTCAGCCAGCCATGACGAAAAAGTCCTTAGTGTAATAAAAAAAATTTGGGATTCGGTTTTTTTCTACTTCACGACAAAATAAACTTTATTCGTAGTCCTAAACACTTGTTTTGCTTTTCGCTGTGTTTGCAAAGTGATGACGACGGCGAAACTCTCGACTCAAAATTGTCCCATCTCGTTCCAAACTGTAAATACGACAAATTGTACTATTGTTCTCCAATATGAAACTCTGAAATTTGCAAGTGCTCAATTATATATGACTGGGCAGTTAAAAATTGTAGTTATAATTGTAGTCAAAGGATACGGTGAAGACCTCAACGGCGGAAGAAGGCTGCAGCAGAAAAGGGTCCCCAGTCGTCTTGGACTCCATGCCACTGGATCCTGACCCAATTCTGTCAAGGATCGTGTGGTGACTGTCTGTGCACCAGTCTCCCCACGTTAAACTAAGTCACGCACAGGCATCCTCCATAAAGGGATACACCCCTACCAGGAGGATCGTCATACTCGTTCGAGTGACCGCCGATGATGATGATGATGAGTCAAAGGGGACTTTCTTGACCCACAATCCTAAACCGCTATTAAGGTTGGAATCTGACAATGCATTAAAATTAGTTTTATTACCAATTTTATGTATATTAAGGATTTATTTGTAAAAATTGTATTTGTAAAAAGCACTTTACATAGACTAAACAACCTCAAAGTGCTACAGTGTATTAAAAAAAATTAAAATAAAAAGATAATAAAAATAAAAACTAAAACAGCCAAATAGCTAAAACTAGTATGCATATATCTAAAACAAGGCTTTTTTAAAAAGAAGGGTTTTTAAGCCTTTTTTAAAAGCATCCACAGTCTGTGGTGCCCTCAGGTGGTCAGGGAGAGCGTTCCACAGACTGGGAGCGGCGGAGCAGAAAGCCCGGTCTCCCATTGGACTGATCTTTGCCACAGTACTCCAGCCGCTAACATTTATTACATGGGTTATTTTATGCAGTTTTCTTACGCATAAAAAACCCGGACATAAACATAAGTGGTTAGAGTGTCCGCCCTGAGATCGGTAGGTCGTGAGTTCAAACCAAAGACAATAAAAATGGGACACGTTACCTCCCTGCTTGGCACTCAGCTTTAAGGGTTGGAATTGGGGGGTTAAATCAACCAAAAATGATTCCCGGGCGTGGCCACCGCTGCTGCTCACTGCTCCCCTCACCTCCCAGGGGGTGATCAGGGGTGATGGGTCAAATGCAGAGAATAATTTCGCCACACCTAGTGTGTGTGTGTGTGACAATCATTGGTACTTTAACTTAATAATAGATAATAGACATTTTAAAGGTTTAAAGGGAAAAACATCAGTTTTTATCTAGGATTGGAGTTAATTTAGAGATTTCAACTACAATGTTGAAAGAAATATGATTTCAAGTCCGTATACTTTTGTCCAGATAGGTTAAGGTGGACACAAGAGATGTAGTGCGGTGTCTAGTTTATGATGTGCTATCTCAAGAAAATATGTCTTTTCTCTCTCGGTGCTGCAGAGATCTGAAGATCGAGAACCTGCTGCTGGACGAGCAGGACAACATCAAGCTGATAGGTAACCATTTTCTCCTCTTCCTGTCCTTGCTGGCCCTCACTTCAGTCATGCATTCATTCATGAGGCAGAAGATTGTGACAGCAGAGAGCAATTACTGAGGCCGTATTGGTGCCGCGCCAAGATCTCCTCAGCTGCCGGCGTCTAGCAGCCGCCCCATGCGGTGCCGGGGGAGTTAAGAGCAGTTTAATGTGCTTTTAAACCCCTCGCAAGACCCCGCCAAAGTGCTAATCTGCCTGGAGCGCGCAATGAGGCAATTCATCTAATAGCGTGGCCGCAAACGGCGGTAGTAAACCCCGGAAAATAACATTTCCCCTTTCCCCTCCCTCAGACTTTGGACTGAGCAACTGCGCCGGCATCCTTGGATACTCGGATCCATTCAGCACCCAGTGTGGGAGTCCCGCCTACGCTGCTCCTGAACTGCTCTCCAGGAAGAAATACGGACCCAAAGTGGACGTTTGGTCCATGTGAGTTCTTGACTCGCGAAAGCAATGTTGCAAATCTGTTCCAGTTCTGAATAAGGATGTGTTCTTCCAGCGGGGTGAACATGTACGCCATGTTGACGGGTACGCTTCCCTTCACCGTGGAGCCCTTCAGTCTACGGGCCCTGCACCAGAAGATGGTGGACAAGGAGATGAACCCTCTGCCGCCATCGCTCTGCACAGGTAAGTCACCATTATCGTATGCTAATGTGACCCGCCTGGTTCAGTCCCGGATTTTCCTGTTCCAACCTGCTATCTACTGAGCTGCTCATAATGTTGTCAGGGGGTGTAACATGTTGTCAGGGGGTGCCATGTGTACGTTTACCAACGTACACATGGCCTGACCTTCGTTACACTAACAGTTCCTGCTGTGGTTCTGAGGAATGTTGTTCCGTACTTAAGAGACAATGTGGCATGACTAATGGAAGACAAAAGCATTACCAGTAAATCCACCCCTACTGAGCGTGATGCAATGACGCTGTACCTCAGTGCCACCTCATAATAATACCGGGCTTACCTAATTGTGTAAGCATGGATTAATAAAGCTGCCGACTCAGGTTGCCATGACGGATGTCTTATGTAATATCTAAGGACGAGGGCCAAGTCATGTTAAGACTCTCTTGGACGACAGCAAAAAGTTCTCCTTTGTGTTTTGTCTAGCCGCCATCTGCCTCCTGAAGAAGCTCCTAGAGCCGGACCCCAACAAGCGGCCCAACATCCACCAGGTGATGGCGGACTCATGGCTGCAGCTGGCCAACAAGAACACGGGGGCGCCGTACCTCAACAGGTAGACGAGAAGGTTCCATTGAAACCAGCCGTTTCTGGTAGCGCTGTGTTGCTAACCGACCGACTTTTGGTTTCGGAAGGATCCACATCGAGGAAATCAACCACACGGTGTTGCTGCACATGACGGAGAAGATGGCGTACAAGCACAGCGAGGTGCTGAGCGCCGTGCTCACCAACCGCGCCTGCCACACTCTGGCCGTTTACTTCCTCCTCAACAAGAAGATGAAGAGGCTCTCCAAAGAGTACAGGGTAAGGTGACGCTATCTGACAGGCGCACCTTGGCGAGCGTAACTAGCTTGCTAGGAACCGGTTCGTCCTAAGGCCGTGCTTCTTTTTAGGAGATGCAGTTCCAAGAGAAGAAGAAAGGGGATAAGCAGAAAAACGAATACTTCCAGACGCAGTGGAGGAAGCACGTGGACAAGCTCACCATCCCACCCAAGCAGACTCCCGTCTACCTGGCGGTGAGCAAGGGGCCCAGCAAGGAGAAGAAGCACCGCACAGGTAAGGCTTGATTGTCCAGTACCTGTCTTGGTGTTGTGGTCTGTGCAGTACCTCATTGACGTGTCCCCTCTCTCATACAGGGTAGGTTGACTGAGCATGCATGTTCTTGTTAATTCCCAGTCCATCCCTCCATTGTTTGTCTGTACATCCACCCAACCACCTTCCCCTGTCCTGCGTCCACCTGAGAGGAAGCACCTCGGACAACTGTAACGCACAAAACACAACTCCTGAATTCAGTCTTAGCAACGGTACAGACAAGTAGACCTTCTTGGGTCTACACCAGGGGTCTCAAACTCAATTTACCCGAGTCAGGGTGAGGCCAGGCCGCAACTAGCATTGACTTCAGAATCATGTTTTAACCCTGCGACTAAATCTCTTAGCTACTTCTACCAACCCTTAAGTTGACCATCTCCTGAGTTACCCAGGAGATGGTCAGAGACATTTCAGCTTGCTTAAAGGAAGTTGTTCTTTGTCCAATACGTGTTTTTGCGAAACAACGTCATTGTAGTTCGTGTCGACTGAAATTCAAGATTGTCGATATATTTAACTATTAGCCGCCTGGGGAGAACGGGCTGCAATTACACTAAACTATGAGTAGAGGGCCACAAAATATGGGCCTATGGACCGCGAGTTGGAGACCCCTGATCTATACTATATCATTGCTAAGCGATAAAAACCATGTATGTCCAGTTAGCAAAGTCTTTGAGGGGAAACTCTATACTGATGAGTGCATAATAGGGATGTAACGATTAGCCATGGTGAAATTCCAGACGGTTAGTGTGGAGGAGGGCGTGGCCTGCGGTGAAGCGGGGTGTGCCAGGACCGGCTTCGAGATCAGCGACAGGTGCGTAGATGGCCCACCAAGGCCTGGTTATCTGTCGCTCTGTTAAAAGGCAGCAACCGGGAGGAGAGAGTGGTTGGAGTAAGAGCGAGAGCGAGCCTGAGAAGGACACAAAAACAATTGCTGGAAAGCAAGAGACAGACTTTATTGAAAAATAAAACCGTATTGTGAACCTGAACCGGGCTGTCATGTCAGTGCTTGGTGGTCCGAAGAACCCCCTGGAGGGCAACTTCCACAATTTGGCGCCCAATCAAGCCGGACCACCGGAGGCGGTGGAGGAAATTGTGGAAGTTGCCCTCCAGGTGGTTCTTCGGACCAACAAGCACTGACATGACAGTCCGGTTCAGGTTCACAATACGGTTTTATTTTTCAATAAAGTCTGTCTCTTGCTTTCCAGCAATTGTTTTTGTGTCCTTCTCAGGCTCGCTCTCGCTCTTACTCCAGTTCCAACTCCAACCACTCTCTCCTCCCGGCTGCTGCCTTTTAACAGAGCGACAGGTGATTAGATAACCAGGTCCTGGTGGGCCATCTACGCACCTGTCGCTGATCTTGAAGCCGGTCCTGGCACACCCCGCTTCGCTGCAGGTTTGCAGGCCACGCCCCCCTCCACAGTTAGTAATACAGTTTCAAATTTAAACTATCCTAAAACCGTGATTGTTGATAAACTCAAACTGGAGATTTCCTGGAGAAGAAAGCTAGCACTGATCACTAGCTTGCATCTGGCAATCACTAGCTAGCTTAAATGCTAACTTGAATGTATTCGCCCACTTAGAAACGCCCTACACTAATATAAACTTATATACACACATTGCTGTGTGAGCAACTAAGATATGCAATTGTGTACATTGAATATGTACACAAATATGAAGATTTATATTGGGTGTGCCAGTGTCCTGGTGCACACATTTTTTGTTTTCCTGGACACCTATGTGAAAAAACACTTCATTTAGTGGACATACGTGGTTTTAATCGTGTTGTGTACAACGTCTACAAGGTCTCTTCCCTCCTCCTCAGGTCTGTTACGTGCTATAACTGGTGGCCATCGTAACTCCCCCCTGGCGCCGCCCGGCACCGTGGCGTCGTCCTCCATGGAATACCTGGAGATCCAGCCTCTCTTCTCCAACACGCCGCAGCAGCGGAGGCGCCTGGCCACGCTCCCGCCGGTCGCCACCAGCCCGGAGCACAACATCCCCGCTCCGCCGGCGCCGTCGCCCATCGGCATGCACTCCTTCGGCTCCCTCTCCAAAGCCGAGCAGATGCCGGACACGCCGGCGTCGTCGCCGTGGTACAAGCTGACCAACGGGACCCTGTCGCCGCCCCGCCACGTCTCCGCCTTCCAGCCTGACTCCACCTACTTGAAAAAGGCGACCATCCCCAGTCCTCCCGTCCTCATCGTCAACCCGCAGCCAAGGAAGAGCGTTTCCACCGACTGGTGCGGTTCCTCCGACACCAGCGGCAGCCCTCCCAGCACCATCGGAAGCCCGCCGGGTAGCTCGGCCTTCAGCCCGCCTAAGTCGGCCTTCAGCGCCCTCAACCCCTCATCCGCATTCAGCCCGCCGTCCAACAGCAGCAGCAGCGACCCCGACAGCCCGACGCACCGCAGCAAGTTCCCGTCCATGGGGATCGGACAGATGCTGAAGAAGAAGGTGCAGCTGCAGCCCTTCAGCTTCCGACCGGAACAGGTGCTGGAGGAGGTGGTATCCCCGCCTCCTTACCCCATGCAGACGCTCCTTTGCGCGTCAGGTGCACTCAAGACCCTTTGCTAACCAGCCCTGCCCTCTTTTAACGTCAGGTCTTTAAAAACTGTGAACTCCCGCGTTTATTTTTGCCACTGAGCCACTTTGACTCGAAATGGATCTCAAGGTGACGTCAAGACGATGAGATTTGTAACGGATCCTGAAGCAAAGACTCAAATGTCCCTGACAGCGTGGACAGAGGACACACACACACACACACACACACACACACACACTGTATCATACACTGAGTTATGTAATAACCCAAGTGGTTACGAACTGAGCCGCAGACTGATTCGCACCAGCTAAACGACCCAGATCTTCCCCGAACCCTCAATACACGCCTGCGTGTTTTTGTGTTGTCTGTGAAATAATTGTTTTGGGAAACTCTTTAAAACGGACCTCCAGCTCAGCCGGCACCGTAGTATTTCCTCAGCGCTGACTGGAAGACCGAGGCTCGCTGCACTAAGTATGGAAAAACCAAAATGTCTCGCACTCACGGCGTTTATCACCACTTACCTCACGCTCGAACTGTGACCACGCGCCGAGCGGTTTCTAGATGTAAGTGCCAAGTCTTTTCGTTTTTCTAGTGACCGTCGTTTTTCAGCTTTTTGACTTTTTGTACGGGGGTTAAAGTACGTCCGTAAGTACACGGGAGTGTTAAAGGCTGACTGTAAGGGCATGGTAGCCGATCCAAGGCCAGAAGAAAGCATTTTCTGGAAAATACACCTTGTCGAGGTGAAAGGATGAATGATTGGTGTATGTAAAGTTAGCAAACAAGTCATTGAAAAGGGTACTTTGGCATGCGAATGAAAGGCCATAACAGACAAGTAGGGATGGGTACCAAATGGAATACCTTTAAAAGATACTGACCGAATTCCGTCAGTACTACCGGGTACCGATTCACGCAGAATCGAACGGTATCATACGTCGATACCTTTTTTTTTTTTGCGGTTGGAGAGTCAAACAATGCACTCAAAGTAAGTCGGCACTTTTCAGAATGTGTTAGCTCTGTGCTAATTTACACTGCATATGTCATAGACGTGCTACTAATTAGCATTAGCGATTTATACACGGCGATTTCAACACCTCCAAATTTGGTGTTGATTGATTGACTGAAACGTTTATTAGTAGATTGCACAGTACGGTACATATTCCGTACAATTGACCACTAAATGGTAACACCCCAATAAGTTTTTCAACTTGTTCAAGTTCGGGGTCCACGTTAATCAATTCATGGTCATGAAAACTACGACCAAGATGCAATGTTACAATCAAACACTTCCTTTGTAGGACTCAACAAAATCCAAGACTGGCACATAGAACCATAGATATAAATATATACAACTAGATGTAGAACCCATGCAGTGCAACACATTAAAAAAACAACAACCCTAACTTCCTCATTTCTAAAAATATGTTCATGCGGTTTACTTTATTGACAACGTAAAAACTACTAATACACATTTCAAGAGCACAGCGTATTTTGCAATCATATGCAGTGTCTTTGTTTCAGTGCCATCTAAAACAAATTGCACTTTGTCTCTACTAGCTTGGGCTCGCTGTCGGCATTAAAAGGGGCGTGTCATATCTAGTTGTATTATCTATGCATTCAACTTAACGGGACAATTAACACGTACTTGCAAATGAGCCTCAAAGGTGCAAGAAAACGAAATATAACGACTAGTTAGCGTTATCATTTCCTTGTTAAATGTTACATTACCAATATCATTACATAGGTACTGGGAATTGGTACCGTATCGGTTCCAACGGGAAAGGTACCCATCCCTATAGACAAATATAAAAAGATGTATTTGTGTGGACTTGGATTAGGTCCGCCTCGCCTGTTTCTAGTCACTTTTCAAGAAAAACTAATTTCAAACAACGAGCCTTATAAAACTAAACCAACCTCGGGAAAATAACGACACGTTTTTTTTAGTTTTTTTTTTAAACAAACAAAAAAAAAACAACGATCCACTTTGGCGGGCACTAGGACCCGTGCGCTTACCCAAGCTGGAATGGACGTGGTTTCAAAGTCACTGTTAAGCATACTTGCCAACCCTCCCGATATTCCCGGGAGACTCCCGGATTTCAGTGCCCCTCCCGAAAATCTCCCGAGGGTGACCATTCTCCCGAATTTCTTCCAATTTCCACCCGGACAACAATATTAGGGGAGTGCCTTAAAGCCTCTGTTTTTAGCGTCCTCGCTCACCTGAAAAGGAGACTATTATATATGTCTCCGTTATCCATAGGTTGATCTATAACCCATAAAGTAGGCAGACACGGAGCTATTTCTCAACGTGTGTTTATTCCAGTTAATACACCGACACACAACATCCGGATTCCCATCATGCATTGCTTCAAAACTATGGTTGTCAAGGCGGCCGCCTCAACAACAAAGAGCTACCGCCTAAACTAAAGTCTTAAGTCCAGCTTCTCATTAGTAATGTAGCAGCCTAGTTTTGAATTGCAGGGTCCCTGCTATCACATGTTGAGAAAAATATAACATTTACATAATAAAAATCAACTACAGGCTTCCCAAATGCTGTAATATATTAAGCATGATGAGTAGAAAATACACTACCGTTCAAAAGTTTGGGGTCACATGTAAATGTCCTTATTTTGGAAGGAAAAGCACTGTACTTTTCAATGAAGATAACTTTAAACTAGTCTTAACTTTAAAGGAATACACTCTATACATTGCTAATGTGCTAAATGACTATTCTAGCTGCAAATGTCTGCTTTTTGGTGCAATATCTACATAGGTGTATAGAGGCCCATTTCCAGCAACTATCACTCCAGTGTTCTAATGGTACAATGTGTTTGCTCATTGGCTCAGAAGGCTAATTGATGATTAGAAAAGCCTTGTGCAATCATGTTCACACATCTGAAAACACTTTAGCTCGTTACAGAAGCTACAAAACTGACCTTCCTTGAAGCAGATTGAGTTTCTGGAGCATCACATTTGTGGGGTCAATTAAACGCTCAAAATGGCCAGAAAAAGAGAACTTTCATCTGAAACTCGACAGTCTATTCTTGTTCTCAGAAATGAAGGCTATTCCACTAAATTGTTTGGGTGACCCCAAACTTTTGAACGGTAGTGTATGTCAGCATGTGGCCCCACTTTTAACTCTTGTGAATATGTAAGGCAATATTTACTAAGTCAAAATAATGACTAAGTCAAATTAATGACTTACTGTAAATAAGCGTTTGAAAAAAAGAGTTAAAAGTGGGGCCACACGCTGACATAAAAACAGAACACAAAACAGTCCTAGTTACCTGAGATACTAAGTATGTCATTATTTTGACTTAGTAAATATTGACTTACTAAGACAAAATAATGACATACCGTATTTTTCGGACTATAAGTCGCTCCGGAGTATAAGTTGCACCGGCCGAAAATGCACAATAAAGAAGGAAAAAAACATATATAAGTCGCACTGGAGTATAAGTCGCATTTTTTGGGGAAATTTATTTGATAAAACCCAACACCAAGAATAGACATTTGAAAGGCAATTTAAAATAAATAAAGAATAGTGAACAACAGGCTGAATAAGTGTACGTTATATGAGGCATAAATAACCAACTGGTATGTTAACGTAACATATTATGGTAAGAGTCATTCAAATAACTATAACATATAGAACATGCTATACGTTTACCAAACAATCTGTCACTCCTAAATCCCATGAAATCTTATACGTCTAGTCTCTTACGTGAATGAGATAAATAATATTATTTGATATTTCATGCTAATGTGTTAATTTCACACATAAATCGCTCCTGAGTATAAGTCGCACCCCCGGCCAAACTATGAAAGACGCAGTCGCAGACTACCGGTATAAGTCTGTGACTTATAGTCCGAAAAATACGGTAAGTCAAATTAATGACTTACTATAAATAAGCGTTTGAAAAAAAGAGTTAAAAGTGGGGCCACACGCTGACATAAAAACAGAACACAAAACAGTCCTAGTTACCTGAGATACTAAGTATGTCATTATTTTGACTTAGTAAATATTGACTTACTAAGACAAAATAATGACATACTTAGTATCTCAGGTAACTAGGACTGTTTTGTGTTTTGTTTTTACTTTACGGAAAAAATATCGGGATATATATCGTATATTGCCATTCAGCATACGGAGCGGAAAACACAACCAAAAATTGTGGGCTTCTTCACGTGACGAAGCCGGCCTACTTCACCACAGTCTGTAGTCTATTGCCACCCCTCCTAGGCAGCGATGATATGGAGACGTGATGGTGGCGACAGGCAAAATGACACTGTTCCTTACACCCACCAAGCCCCCTTCCCCCTGGAGAGACACCACCTTCACTAACAAATATTCAAATATTCTGGGGTAAACTATATATATATATATTGTTGCGTTTGACCAGATGTTCCTCCAAGTGGGATGTAAAACGCTGGTCAGTCCCAAGTTCCTTAGATGACATATAAACTGATCTCAAAGGTACCACCAAGCACAGTATAGGTATTTTGTAATTTATTGTCAAATATTTGAGAATAGAGACCAGCCTCGAACAACACATCCAAATGCGTAACCCAAGTTGATCTGAAAACATCCCGGAATGCACTCTCCTCTTCAATATACCCCCCCCCCCCCCCCCCGCCCTCACTTGTCTCACCTCAAACACATGCTCATTGTGCTTCTTATCTAGAGTTGGGCTGCAGGAAAGCAAGGAGGATTCCTTCTCTCTGCCTTCCACCCCAAGGCCATCCCCAGTGCAAGCACTTTGTCATGAGATGAAAAGAAAAGCAAAGAGTACAATATGGAACATTAGCTATATGTAATATGACTATGAAAATTAATAAGTAACACAAAATATGGATATATGAAGATAAGAAATACTTGAAAATATACACACACCCCCCATCTCCCGAATTTGGAGGTCTCAAGGTTGGCAAGTATGCTGTTAAGGCGCAACTGAATTGTATCATAGTTCTTATTCAAGGATTTAATGAGTCATAGCGTTGTCAGTCTTGGAATAAATAACCAAAAAAATGATGATACAATTTAGTAGCGCCTTAACGAAACAAAACGCAAAGATTCCGAAACCACGCCCATACCAGCTGGGTAAGAGCATGGTCCTAGTGCCCCGCCACACCACTTCCTTTTTGTCTTAATGCTGTAGTTTGTGCAATATTTTTTAAAATGTGACTAACGAGGAATTTGCCAAGATGTGGAAAAAAACCAACATGTAAATACGTGTAAATCTTTGTTTGTCCTCACTTTTTCAAAGTGTTAGGCTTCTTTAGCCGCACCGGCCCCGCACTGTTACCCTTTGGAAAAAGTTGCATGCAATATTGTTCCTGTCAGCGTTTGAAATGATTTCATGAATTGTTACGTCTTTGTCTTTTGGGCGGGAAGTCTTTTTGTAAGATTTTGTAACGGAAGCTTTTGTTCGACGAGAGATTTCTATGCTGTAAAAGGTTATTTTAAATATTTGTATTGAACTCATTCATACCTTTTGTCGTGGTTTTTTCTCTCTCCCACAACTCACATGTTACACCAGTTTGGTTCCTAGAGTGTAAATGGTATATGGGTTATACTTGTATAGTGCTTTTCTACCTTCAAGGTACTCAAAGCGCGTTGACACTATTTCCACATTCACACACACGTTCACACACTGATGCAAGGCGCTAACAACCACCCATCAGGAGCAAGGGTGAAGTCAATCAATCAATCAATCAATCAATGTTGATTTATATAGCCCTAAATCACAAGTGTCTCAAAGGACTGCACAAGCCACAACGACATTCTCAGTTCAGAGCCCACATAAGGGCAAAGAAAAACTCACAACCCAGTGGGATGTCGATGTGAATGACTATGAGAAACCTTGGAGAGGACCGCAGATGTGGGTGACCCCTCCCCCTCTAGGGGAGACCGGATGCAATGGACCTCGAGTGGGTCTAGCATAATATTGTGAAAGTCCAGTCCATAGTGGATCTAACATAATAGTGAGAGTCCAGTCCATAGTGGATCTAACATAATAGTGAGAGAGTCCAGTCCATAGTGGATCTAACATAATAGTGTGAGAGTCCAGTCCATGAGTCCAGTCCATAGTGGATCTAACATAATAGTGAGAGAGTCCAGTCCATAGTTGATCTAACATAATAGTGAGAGTCCAGTCCATAGTGGATCTAACATAATAGTGTGAGAGTCCAGTCCATAGTGGATCTAACATAATAGTGAGAGTCCAGTCCATAGTGGATCTAACATAATAGTGTGAGAGTCCAGTCCATAGTGGATCTAACATAATAGTATGAGAGTCCAGTCCATAGTGGATCTAACATAATAGTGAGAGTCCAGTCCATGGTGGATCTAACATAATAGTGTGAAAGTCCAGTCCATAGTGGATCTAACATAATAGTGTGAGAGTCCAGTCCATAGTGGATCTAACATAATTGAGAGAGTCTAGTCCATAGTGGATCTAACATAATAGTGTGAGAGTCCAGTCCATAGTGGATCTAACATAATAGTGTGAAAGTCCAGTCCATAGTGGATCTAACATAATAGTGTGAGAGTCCAGTCCATAGTGGATCTAACATAATTGAGAGAGTCTAGTCCATAGTGGATCTAACATAATAGTGTGAGAGTCCAGTCCATAGTGGATCTAACATAATAGTGAGAGAGTCCAGTCCATAGTGGATCTAACATAATAGTGTGAGAGTCCAGTCCATAGTGGATCTAACATAATTGAGAGAGTCTAGTCCATAGTGGATCTAACATAATAGTGTGAGAGTCCAGTCCATAGTGGGTCTAACATAATAGTGAGAGAGTCCAGTCCATAGTGGATCTAACATAATAGTGTGAGAGTCCAGTCCATAGTGGATCTAACATAATAGTGTGAAAGTCCAGTCCATAGTGGATCCAACATAATAGTGTGAGAGTCCAGTCCATAGTGGATCTAACATAATTGAGAGAGTCTAGTCCATAGTGGATCTAACATAATAGTGTGAGAGTCCAGTCCATAGTGGATCTAACATAATAGTGTGAGAGTCCAGTCCATAGTGGATCTAACATAATTGAGAGAGTCTAGTCCATAGTGGATCTAACATAATAGTGTGAGAGTCCAGTCCATAGTGGATCTAACATAATAGTGTGAAAGTCCAGTCCATAGTGGATCTAACATAATAGTGTGAGAGTCCAGTCCATAGCTGATCTAACATAATTGAGAGAGTCTAGTCCATAGTGGATCTAACATAATAGTGTGAGAGTCCAGTCCATAGTGGATCTAACATAATAGTGAGAGAGTCCAGTCCATAGTGGATCTAACATAATAGTGTGAGAGTCCAGTCCATAGTGGATCTAACATAATTGAGAGAGTCTAGTCCATAGTGGATCTAACATAATAGTGTGAGAGTCCAGTCCATAGTGGGTCTAACATAATAGTGAGAGAGTCCAGTCCATAGTGGATCTAACATAATAGTGTGAGAGTCCAGTCCATAGTGGATCTAACATAATAGTGTGAAAGTCCAGTCCATAGTGGATCTAACATAATAGTGTGAGAGTCCAGTCCATAGTGGATCTAACATAATTGAGAGAGTCTAGTCCATAGTGGATCTAACATAATAGTGTGAGAGTCCAGTCCATAGTGGATCTAACATAATAGTGTGAGAGTCCAGTCCATAGTGGATCTAACATAATTGAGAGAGTCTAGTCCATAGTGGATCTAACATAATAGTGTGAGAGTCCAGTCCATAGTGGATCTAACATAATAGTGAGAGAGTCCAGTCCATAGTGGATCTAACATAATAGTGAGAGTCCAGTCCATAGTGGATCTAACATAATAGTGTGAGAGTCCAGTCCATAGTGGATCTAACATAATAGTGAGAGAGTCCAGTCCATAGTGGATCTAACATAATAGTGTGAGAGTCCAGTCCATAGTGGATCTAACATAATAGTGAGTCCAGTCCATATTGGATCTAACATAATAGTATGAGAGTCCAGTCCATAGTGGATCTAACATAATAGTGAGTCCAGTCCATATTGGATCTAACATAATAGTATGAGAGTCCAGTCCATAGTGGATCTAACATAATATTGTGAGAGTCCAGTCCATGGTGGATCTAACATAATAGTGTGAAAGTCCAGTCCATAGTGGATCTAACATAATAGTGTGAGAGTCCAGTCCATAGTGGATCTAACATAATTGAGAGAGTCTAGTCCATAGTGGATCTAACATAATAGTGTGAGAGTCCAGTCCATAGTGGATCTAACATAATAGTGTGAAAGTCCAGTCCATAGTGGATCTAACATAATAGTGTGAGAGTCCAGTCCATAGTGGATCTAACATAATTGAGAGAGTCTAGTCCATAGTGGATCTAACATAATAGTGTGAGAGTCCAGTCCATAGTGGATCTAACATAATAGTGAGAGAGTCCAGTCCATAGTGGATCTAACATAATAGTGTTAGAGTCCAGTCCATAGTGGATCTAACATAATTGAGAGAGTCTAGTCCATAGTGGATCTAACATAATAGTGTGAGAGTCCAGTCCATAGTGGATCTAACATAATAGTGAGAGAGTCCAGTCCATAGTGGATCTAACATAATAGTGAGAGTCCAGTCCATAGTGGATCTAACATAATAGTGAGAGTCCAGTCCATAGTGGATCTAACATAATTGTGAGAGTCCAGTCCATAGTGGATCTAACATAATAGTGTGAGAGTCCAGTCCATAGTGGATCTAACATAATAGTGAGAGTCCAGTCTATAGTGGATCTAACATAATAGTGAGAGTCCAGTCCATAGTGGATCTAACATAATAGTGTGAGTCCAGTCCATAGTGGATCTAACATAATAGTGAGAGTCCAGTCCATAGTGGATCTAACATAATAGTGAGAGTCCAGTCCATAGTGGATCTAACATAATAGTGAGAGTCCAGTCCATATTGGATCTAACATATCAGCGAAAGTCCAGTCCATAGTGGGGCCAGCAGGAGACCATCCCGAGCGGAGACAGGTCATCAGCGCAGAGATGTCCCCAACCGATGCACAGGCGAGCGGTCCACCCCGGGTCCCGACTCTGGACAGCCAGCACTTCATCCATGGTCACCGGACCTGTGCCCCCCCTTCCACAAGGGAGAGCGGGGCCGAAAATAAAATAAACGGCAGATCAACTGGTCTAAAAAGGGAGTCTATTTAAATGCTAGAGTATACAAATGAGTTTTAAGATGGGACTTAAATGCTTCTACTGAGGTAGCATCTCTAACTTTTACCGGGAGGGCATTCCAGAGTACTGGAGCCCCAATAGAAAACGCTCTATAGCCCGCAGAATTTTTTTTGGGCTCTGGGAATCACTAATAAGTGTCTTGCTCAAGGACACAACGTACATGACGAGATTGGTAGAAGGTGGGGATTGAACCAGGAACCCTCAGGTCGCTGGCACGGCCACTCTCCCTTCTGTGCCACGCCATAGGACACACGGTAAGGTAGAATAGCAAAATAAAGCGCACCGTCGCAACAGCTGAAGGACCCTATGGACAATGTTAGGGACCCCCACCCTGCCCCACCCTAAAACCATAATCCACTCAGCTGTGGCCTTCCGCGTCACCGCCATAAAGCTCTTTGGTTCACACCGGCCTGACGAGACAAACGGGGGGGTGTGGTCATGCTGGCGCTGAGACAAACATGCACTGGTGACACAAACAGTCTAAGCCGATAAAGCAGGAAGAGGCTCCTGATGCTTTAGAGCTTGTTGTTTATCTGGTGAGTCGAAACCTCAGCGGGAACACAAACAAGCCGCCAACGATACCTTGGAAATGTTCTTGCTCTGACAGCAGACGATCTCGCGAAGGAACGTTTCCAGACAATTGAAGTAAAACTTTTGTAAAGACGAGAACATTACTTACCACGGTACTTCACTGTGTGAACCCCCCCTGGAGAATGTTAGAAAGAATGGGCTTGTGTACTTATACTTAGTCTTTTAAGTGTCTGCACACTTAAAAGTACGTACTGTACATACAATGCAGTACCTGGGTATCATACTGTACAACAATGTAGCATAATCAACACATACAACCATGTACCACAATGTTTTAAATAGTAACACTACTGGTAAATGGTGAATGGGTTGTATAGCGCTTTTCTACCTTCAAGGTACTCAAAGCGCTTTGACACTATTTACACATTCACACAGCTGCCATGCAAGGCCCTAACCACCATCAGGAGCAAGGGTGAAGTGTCTTGCGCAAGGACACAACGGACGTGACGAGGTTGGTAGAAGGTGGGGATCGAAACCAGGAACCCTCAGGTTGCTGGCACAGCCACTCTCCCAAAAAGTGCCACGCCGTCCCCCCACCACTACTCGTCCCGATACCAATATTTTGGTACCGGTACCAAAATTATTTAGATACTTTTCGATAATTTTCTATGTAAAGGGGACCACCAAAAATGGCATTATTGGCTTTGATTGAACTAAAAATCTTAGGGTACATTAAACATATGTTTCTTATTGCAAGTTTGTCCTTAAATAAAATAGTGAACATGCTAGACAACTTGTCTTTTAGTAGTGAGTAAACAAACAAAAACCCCTAATTAGTCTGCTGATATATGCAGTAACATATTGTGTCATTTATCTACCTATTATTTTGTCTACATTATTAAGGAAAATGAATTATTAATCTACTTGTTCATTTACTGTTAATATCTGCTTACTTTCTCTTTTAACATGTTCTATCTACACTTCTGTTAAAATGTAATAGTCACTTATTCTTCTGTTGTTTGGATGCTTTACATTAGTTTTGGATGATACCACACATTTGGGTATCAATCCGATACCAAGTAGTTACAGGATCATACATTGGTCATATTCAAAGTCCTCATGTGTCCAGGGCCGTATTTCCTGAGTTTATAAACATACTATAAATAAATAAAAAATGAAAGGAGATGTTGTGGATCCACTGTGGACTGGACTTTCACAATGTTATGTCAGACCCACTCGACATCCGTTGCTTTCGGTCTCCCCTAGAGGGGGGGGGGGTTACCCACATATGCGGTCCTCTCCAAGGTTTCTCATAGTCATTCACCGACGTCCCACTGGGGTGAGTTTTTCCTTGCCCGTATGTGGGCTCTGTACCGAGGATGTCGTTGTGGCTTGTACAGCCCTTTGAGACACTTGTGATTTAGGGCTATATAAATAAACATTGATTGATTGATTGATTGATTGTGATGCCAAAAAATATCGACATAATCATAGTAGTATCGACTCGATACGCTCCTGTACTTGGTATCATTACAGTGGATGTTAGGTTTTTGGATTGATTGAAAAGTTTATTGACATCTTAAGGAATTGAATCCATGTAATGCTTTAAAAAGGCAAATGGATGGTTGTTACCATTGTGGTCCATTAAATATTCATCACATTTGATACATTCAATAATAAAAGATGTATAACCTGTAACATGTATATAAAAAATTACGTTAAAAGAATGGATAAATGATGTACATATACACAGTATACATGTCAGGTGATTTGAAAAACAATATATACAAAAAATGGGGGGGGGAAGGGGGTGTATATACACTAAGTACATGGTGTAGATCCACCCATGGCATTTGTTTACTATTTGATGCCGGTGAGCTACGGTGTGTAGTGAAACATGTTTAGCTATTCCTCGTCCTGCAGTGATAATAATACCTGTAAGAAACGTACTTTATTCGTCGCCATGGAGGCCAGGATTAGTGATTTAGAAGTAGCTACAACACTGTCGATTGCGGATGGACTTTGGTCTTTAAAGCACCTCTTCCCGAGGGCGTCCCAGTGTTATAACTTCACCTTTATCTTTACTTTTTAAGCCAAAATGCGTCCGTTCTCCCTTTTCTGTCTACACACTGTGTCTGCTTGTAAGGAGAGACCCGCCACTCGGCCGAGGAAATTAATTTGGGCCGCTTGTACCCGTGATCTTGTCCTTTCGGTCATAACCCAAAGCTCATGACCATAGGTGAGGATGGGAACGTAGATCGACCGGTAAATTGAGAGCCTTGCCTTCCGGCTCAGCTCCGTCTTCACCACAACGGATGGATACAGCGTCCGCATTACTGAAGACGCCGCACCGATCCGCCTGTCGATCTCACGATCCATTCCTCCCCCACTCGTGAGCAAGACTCCTAAGTACTTGAACTCCTCCACTTGGGGCAAGATATCCTCCCCAACTTGGAGATGGCACTTCACCCTGGACTCGGACTTGGAGGTGCTGATTCTCATCCCAGTCGTTTCACACTCGGCTGCGAACTGATCCAGTGAGAGCTGAAGATCCTGGCCAGTTGAAGCCATCAGGACCACATCATCCACTAAAAGCAGAAACCAAATCCTGCAGCCACCAAACCGGATCCCCTCAATGCCCTGACTGCGCTTAGAAATTATGTCCATAAAAGTTATGAACAGAATCAGTGACAAAGGGCATCCTTGGCGGCCAAAAACCTGCGTTTCAAAAATTCCGTTTTTTTTGTGATTCCCAGAGCCCCCAAAAAAGTTTGTCGGATCTGGAGCATTTTCTATTCGGGCTCTAGTACTCTGGAATGCCTTACCGGTAACAGTTACAGATGCTACCTCAGTAGAAACATTTAAGTCCCATCTTAAAACCAATTTGTTTACTCCAGCCTTTAAACCAGTTGATCTGCCGTCGCTCTTTTCTGCTCTGCCCCCCTCTCTTACGTGGAGAGGTTTTTAGGTGGCCACGGATCAGTTTCCACGGAGGAGGCGCTAGCAGTTCCAAGGTGATGCATCAGTTAGTGATGTGTCCACATGCACGAGGTTCCCCTGCGGGCCTCACCATGGTCTGGACCCTCACATTATTAACCGTATCCACTCGGCATCCATTACACCGGTCATCTGCGGTCCCTTCCTAAGGTTTCTCACTGTGCCCGTTGGTTTGAGTTTTTTCTTGCCCAGATGTGGGAACAGATTTTTTGATTAAGGGCTGTATAAATAATCTTTGATTGATTGATACTACACAGTCAATGCACTACACACTACAGTGTAACGCAATGTGCTACACACACAACATAGTACTACCAATACAACAATGTACTACCTACCCAAACAACACAGTACTACACGCACAACCATACACCACAATGTACTACACGTAGTACTACAGATACAACCATGTTCCCCCCTAGGAGAAGATCAGAATAATACACCGACAATTGCAGTAGTACTACGATGCACTTCCTAGTACGCAACAAGGTTGTTTTGATGGGAGCAGAGGAGATGAAGTTGTTGAACATCATCATTCACTGCGTTGATATTTAATAAGAAATCATAATTACTCCAGCAAGGGGGAAACATTTAGCCCAGCAAAACATAAACGCTTGATTTCCCAAGATGACGTCTTCATTTCATTTCCTGCCTCTCAATCTTACTTGGGTTCATTCTTTCAATGAAAGGAGCTAACTGAGCTTATTCCAAAAATAGCATGAATCATAACTTACATCGGCATATTATACAAACAACCACACTAAACTACAAATATAACTAGAATTTGCAATTCCGGTAGAGATTGCGTATGAATGCGCGAGCCGCTGAACCGCCGATACGGGTGAGTGGAACTCAAATGCTTGAATGTCCAGGGCGAGTGGGGTGTGTGGATGTCGGAACGGTTCGAATCGGTTGAGAAATGTGGTACATGGAGAGGTTTGTATATTGCCCATTCATTTTCAAAGGGGGGAAATTGCTGGTAATTTCGGGTAATCAGGGAATTTTCAAAACCGGGAAACATGCTGGCTTGAATGTGCAGGGTGAGTGGAGTGTGTGGATGTTGGAACGGTTCAAGTCGGATGAGAAATGCGGGATATGCAGTGGATTGTATATCTCCCATTCATTGTCAATAGGGAGAAAATTACCGGAAATTCAGGGAAAACCGGGAATTTTGGGAAAGGGACAACATATGTGAAAAACAGTGAGGGTGGATGGTTGAAAGGTCAGAATCGGGTAAGAAAATGGCGCAACATTTTGAGAATTTGGGGCACTGATAACAATGAATATGTCCATTTATTCAAATGGAAATATCCTGGAACTTTGGAAATTTCAGGAACTTTTGAAAATATAGGTAATACAACATTTGTCCTAGATGATATGAATGGGTTGGTGTTAGAATTTTTCAAAACGGTTGAAAATGTGGTACATGGAGAGGTTTGTATATTGCCCATTCATTTTCAAAGGGGGGAAATTGCTGGTAATTTCGGGTAATCAGGGAATTTTCGAAACCGGGAAACATGCTGGCTTGAATGTGCAGGGTGAGTGGAGTGTGTGGATGTTGGAACGGTTCAAGTCGGATGAGAAATGCGGGATATGCAGTGGATTGTATATCTCCCATTCATTGTCAATAGGGAGAAAATTACCGGAAATTCAGGGAAAACCGGGAATTTTGGGAAAGGGACAACATATGTGAAAAACAGTGAGGGTGGATGGTTGGTAAAAAAATGGCGCAACATTTTGAGAATTTGGCGCACTGATAACTATGAATATGTCCATTTATTCAAATGGAAATTTCCTGGAACTTTGGAAATTTCAGGAACTTTTGAAAATATAGGTAATACAACATTTGTCCTAAATGATGTGAATGGGTTGGTGTTAGAATTTTTCAAAACGGTTGAAAATGTGGGCTATGGAGAGGTTTGTGTATTGCCCATTCATTTTCAAAGGGGGGAAATTACTGGTAATTTCGGGTAATCAGGGAATTTTCAAAACCGGGAAACATGCTGGCTTGAATGTGCAGGGTGAGTGGAGTGTGTGGATGTTGGAACAGTTCAAGTCGGATGAGAAATGCGGGATATGCAGTGGATTGTATATCTCCCATTCATTGTCAATAGGGAGAAAATTACCGGAAATTCAGGGAAAAGCGGGAATTTTGGGAAAGGGACAACATAAGTGAAAAACAGTGAGGGTGAATGGTTGGTAAAAAAATGGCACAACATTTTGAGAATTTGGCGCACTGTATAACTATGAATATGTCCATTTATTCAAATGGAAATTCCTGGAACTTTGGAAATTTCAGGAACTTTTGAAAATAAAGGTAATACAACATTTGTCCTAGATGATGTGAATGGGTTGGTGTTAGAATTTGTCAAAACGGTTGAAAATGTGGGCTATGGAGAGGTTTGTGTATTGCCCATTCATTTTCAAAGGGGGGAAATTGCTGGCAATTTCGGGTAATCAGGGAATTTTCGAAACCGGGAAACATGCTGGCTTGAATGTGCAGGGTGAGTGGAGTGTGTGGATGTTGGAACGGTTCAAGTCGGATGAGAAATGCGGGATATGCAGTGGATTGTATATCTCCCATTCATTGTCAATAGGGAGAAAATTACCGGAAATTCAGGGAAAACCGGGAATTTTGGGAAAGGGACAACATATGTGAAAAACAGTGAGGGTGGATGGTTGAAAGGTCAGAATCGGGTAAGAAAATGGCGCAACATTTTGAGAATTTGGGGCACTGATAACAATGAATATGTCCATTTATTCAAATGGAAATATCCTGGAACTTTGGAAATTTCAGGAACTTTTGAAAATATAGGTAATACAACATTTGTCCTAGATGATATGAATGGGTTGGTGTTAGAATTTTTCAAAACGGTTGAAAATGTGGTACATGGAGAGGTTTGTATATTGCCCATTCATTTTCAAAGGGGGGAAATTGCTGGTAATTTCGGGTAATCAGGGAATTTTCGAAACCGGGAAACATGCTGTCTTGAATGTGCAGGGTGAGTGGAGTGTGTGGATGTTGGAACGGTTCAAGTCGGATGAGAAATGCGGGATATGCAGTGGATTGTATATCTCCCATTCATTGTCAATAGGGAGAAAATTACCGGAAATTCAGGGAAAACCGGGAATTTTGGGAAAGGGACAACATATGTGAAAAACAGTGAGGGTGGATGGTTGAAAGGTCAGAATCGGGTAAAAAAATGGCGCAACATTTTGAGAATTTGGCGCACTGATAACTATGAATATGTCCATTTATTCAAATGGAAATTCCTGGAACTTTGGAAATTTCAGGAACTTTTGAAAATAAAGGTAATACAACATTTGTCCTAGATGATATGAATGGGTTGGTGTTAGAATTTTTCAAAACGGTTGAAAATGTGGGCTATGGAGAGGTTTGTGTATTGCCCATTCATTTTCAAAGGGGGGAAATTGCTGGTAATTTCGGGTAATCAGGGAATTTTCGAAACCGGGAAACATGCTGTCTTGAATGTGCAGGGTGAGTGGAGTGTGTGGATGTTGGAACGGTTCAAGTCGGATGAGAAATGCGGGATATGCAGTGGATTGTATATCTCCCATTCATTGTCAATAGGGAGAAAATTACCGGAAATTCAGGGAAAACCGGGAATTTTGGGAAAGGGACAACATATGTGAAAAACAGTGAGGGTGGATGGTTGAAAGGTCAGAATCGGGTAAAAAAATGGCGCAACATTTTGAGAATTTGGCGCACTGATAACTATGAATATGTCCATTTATTCAAATGGAAATTCCTGGAACTTTGGAAATTTCAGGAACTTTTGAAAATAAAGGTAATACAACATTTGTCCTAGATGATATGAATGGGTTGGTGTTAGAATTTTTCAAAACGGTTGAAAATGTGGGCTATGGAGAGGTTTGTGTATTGCCCATTCATTTTCAAAGGGGGGAAATTGCTGGTAATTTCGGGTAATCAGGGAATTTTCGAAACCGGGAAACATGCTGTCTTGAATGTGCAGGGTGAGTGGAGTGTGTGGATGTTGGAACGGTTCAAGTCGGATGAGAAATGCGGGATATGCAGTGGATTGTATATCTCCCATTCATTGTCAATAGGGAGAAAATTACCGGAAATTCAGGGAAAACCGGGAATTTTGGGAAAGGGACAACATATGTGAAAAACAGTGAGGGTGGATGGTTGAAAGGTCAGAATCGGGTAAAAAAATGGCGCAACATTTTGAGAATTTGGCGCACTGATAACTATGAATATGTCCATTTATTCAAATGGAAATTCCTGGAACTTTGGAAATTTCAGGGACTTTTGAAAATAAAGGTAATACAACATTTGTCCTAGATGATATGAATGGGTTGGTGTTAGAATTTTTCAAAACGGTTGAAAATGTGGGCTATGGAGAGGTTTGTGTATTGCCCATTCATTTTCAAAGGGGGGAAATTGCTGGTAATTTCGGGTAATCAGGGAATTTTCGAAACCGGGAAACATGCTGGCTTGAATGTGCAGGGTGAGTGGAGTGTGTGGATGTTGGAACGGTTCAAGTCGGATGAGAAATGCGGGATATGCAGTGGATTGTATATCTCCCATTCATTGTCAATAGGGAGAAAATTACCGGAAATTCAGGGAAAAGCGGGAATTTTGGGAAAGGGACAACATATGTGAAAAACAGTGAGGGTGGATGGTTGGTAAAAAAATGGCGCAACATTTTGAGAATTTGGCGCACTGATAACTATGAATATGTCCATTTATTCAAATGGAAATTTCCTGGAACTTTGGAAATTTCAGGAACTTTTGAAAATATAGGTAATACAACATTTGTCCTAAATGATGTGAATGGGTTGGTGTTAGAATTTTTCAAAACGGTTGAAAATGTGGGCTATGGAGAGGTTTGTGTATTGCCCATTCATTTTCAAAGGGGGGAAATTACTGGTAATTTCGGGTAATCAGGGAATTTTCAAAACCGGGAAACATGCTGGCTTGAATGTGCAGGGTGAGTGGAGTGTGTGGATGTTGGAACAGTTCAAGTCGGATGAGAAATGCGGGATATGCAGTGGATTGTATATCTCCCATTCATTGTCAATAGGGAGAAAATTACCGGAAATTCAGGGAAAAGCGGGAATTTTGGGAAAGGGACAACATAAGTGAAAAACAGTGAGGGTGAATGGTTGGTAAAAAAATGGCACAACATTTTGAGAATTTGGCGCACTGTATAACTATGAATATGTCCATTTATTCAAATGGAAATTCCTGGAACTTTGGAAATTTCAGGAACTTTTGAAAATAAAGGTAATACAACATTTGTCCTAGATGATGTGAATGGGTTGGTGTTAGAATTTGTCAAAACGGTTGAAAATGTGGGCTATGGAGAGGTTTGTGTATTGCCCATTCATTTTCAAAGGGGGGAAATTGCTGGCAATTTCGGGTAATCAGGGAATTTTCGAAACCGGGAAACATGCTGGCTTGAATGTGCAGGGTGAGTGGAGTGTGTGGATGTTGGAACGGTTCAAGTCGGATGAGAAATGCGGGATATGCAGTGGATTGTATATCTCCCATTCATTGTCAATAGGGAGAAAATTACCGGAAATTCAGGGAAAACCGGGAATTTTGGGAAAGGGACAACATAAGTGAAAAACAGTGAGGGTGAATGGTTGGTAAAAAAAATGGCGCAACATTTTGAGAATTTGGCGCACTGATAACTATGAATATGTCCATTTATTCAAATGGAAATTTCCTGGAACTTTGGAAAATATAGGTAATACAACATTTGTCCTAGATGATATGCATGGGTTGGTGTTAGAATTTGTCAAAACGGTTGAAAATGTGGGCTATGGAGAGGTTTGCGTGTTGCCCATTCATTTTCAAAGGGGGGAAATTGCTGGTAATTTCGGGTAATCAGGGAATTTTCGAAACCGGGAAACATGCTGGCTTGAATGTGCAGGGTGAGTGGAGTGTGTGGATGTTGGAACGGTTCAAGTCGGATGAGAAATGTGGGATATGCAGTGGATTGTATATCTCCCATTCATTGTCAATAGGGAGAAAATTACCGGAAATTCAGGGAAAACCGGGAATTTTGGGAAAGGGACAACATATGTGAAAAACGGTGAGGGTGGATGGTTGAAAGGTCAGAATCGGGTAAAAAAATGGCACAACATTTTGAGAATTTGGGGCACTGTATAACTATGAATATGTCCATTTATTCAAATGGAAATTTCCTGGAACTTTACAGTACAGTACGCAGAGAACTTCATGGAATGGGTTTCCATGGCCGTGCAGCTGCATCTAAGCCATACATCACCAAGTCCAATGCAAGGCGTGGGACTTGCAGTGGTGTAAAGCACGTCGCCACTGGACTCTAGAGCGCGGTCTGGAGGTTGCCAGGAGAACGCTACATTTCGGACTGCGTTGTGCCGAGTGTGAAATTTGGTGGAGGAGGAATTATGGAGTGGGGTTGGTTTTCAGGAGTTGAGGATTTGTAGTACATGGTCATCCTCTACTTGTCAACTTTCTGTGTTGCTGTAGAAGCCATCAATGAAGCTGACAACTTGACTATGACATGTTTATGTCAGCGTTTCTCATACTTTCATTTATTCCTGGCGGACCACCGTTCATAGATGTGTCGCCCTAGCTCATAAACACATGATGACGGGACTCGGGCTGCAGCTATCCATTATTTGAGTAATCTATCGATTAGTTTGTTAATTAATCAAGTAATTAGGTAGGACACTTAATAGCCTCAACGCGTATTTTAGGGGAAATAATTGAAATAATAAAGATGTTTACCTTCCATTTGCCTTCTTTGACTGTCTTTTACCTTCTACATTCTTTTTTTAACCATTTATTTAACTTATTTGACCTTTTAGTTACTTTAACCTTATCTTTACTTATTTGACCTTTTATTTACTTCTACTTTTTTGCTTTTACCTTCTATATTCCTTTTTTACACTCTTAACTTTTTTGAAGTTTTATTTGCCTTCTTTTATCTTTTATTTGCTGTCTTGTATCTGCTGTTTGCATTATTTTACCTTTTAACTTCTATTTAAATAATTTTACCTTTGATATTTATACTTTTTACCTTTTATTTGCTCTAACCTTTTATTACCTAGTTTACCTTTTATTTACTTTTACCTTCTATCTTCCTTCTTTTACATTTTATTTAACTTATATTAATTTTAACCATTTATCTACCTTCTATTTAACTTCTTTTACCTTATAAAAAATAATTTTAGTACTTTTTATTTACCTTCTAATTACCTTATTCTTACCTTTTAATTACATACAATTTACTTTTTATTTACTACCTTCTATCTATATTAGATTTTTACCACTTATTTATTTGTTTAACCATTTATCTACCTTCTATTTAACTTCTTTTACCTTCTAAAATCCTTCTGTTACCTTTTAGTTACCTTCTAATTACCTTTTAACTACCTTCAATTTACTTTTTATTTACTACTTTCTATCGACTTTCGTATATTTATTTTTTAACCATTTATCTACATTCTATTTAATTATTTTACCTTCTAAAATCCTTGTAATACTTTTTATTTACCTTCTAATTACCTTATTTTTACCTTTTAATTACCTTCAAGTTACTTTTTATGTACTACCTTCTTTCTTATATTTATTTTTTAGCCATTTATCTACCTTCTATTTAACTTATTTTACCTTCTAAAATCCTTCTATTACTTTTTATTTACCTTTTATCTACCCTATTTTTACCTTTAATGTACTTTTTATTTACTAAATTCTATCTACTTTCTTATATTTACCTTAAATTTATTTTTTTAACCATTTATCTACCTTCTATTTAATTTTTTTTACCTTCTAAAATCCTTCTAATACTTTTTATTTACCTTCTAATTACCTTATTTTTTTTACCTTTTAATTACATTCACTTTACTTTTTTTTTACTACCTTCCATTTAGCCTTTTTCCGCCTTCTTCTTCAATGCGGTCTGGATTTTATAAAAAAAATTTAAGTTGCACTCAAACGATTAATCGAAGCAACGGAACATAAATCCAAGCTTTTTTTCTAATCGATTAATCGTCGCAACACCTGCTCTGCCAGAGAATAAGAAGACGGAACAAGCAGAAAAACGCAACACAAGCTATTAAAATACTATTTTGAAAAACGTATTGCTTTGAGTGTTAAACAAATAGGTGAAGAAAATCAAAACATTTCTTTGTTGGGGTTAAATAGACAAACAGATGTTTTTAATGAAGGCTTTGAGCACTCTGAGAGGATTTGGGTTATTTTCAACGAGTGCCAAGCTTTTCTATTGCATTAAACACACACACACACACACACACACACACACACACACACACACACACACACACACACACACACACACACACACACACACACACACACACACACAAAGACGATTAGTGAACACATCTGGCTTGTTGCAGAATTGACTTGTTTGAAACAGTAAAACAACAACAAAATTTGACAACAAGTGAGGATCATGGAACACCCACTGAGCCATTCAGGAACATTCTTTATGGTTGCCAGGACGATAGACATGTATTAAAAACTATTTAAATGTTTATTAATGATGAAGTATCTTTGTAAAGGCCGTACACATACAGTGTAGAAAATACAGCAGCTAGTGGGGTGTGGCTTTTTGTACTAATTCTGGAAAGAAGGGGGGGGGGAATATACTTTTATATAGTAAATTATTACAATTATGATGGCCTAAATGCTTTTACTGACAAAAACCCAAACACACTCCAGTAAAATGTATATTTAATTGAAAAAATATCTTTAAGTCACCACTAAAAAATTTCCAAAAATATATATTTTAGTTATAAAAATATATAATAAAATATATATATATATTTGATTAATAAAACACATCCAAAAATACAAATACTTAAAAAAAAATTTTTTTGTTATAAAAAACATATAAATTCCAATATTTCACCAAAACCAAGTACGATTTTTCAACAAAACCCCCTGCAAATAACGAATAAAAATAAAATGAAAACTAAAACAAAAACTTATTTTCTACTTTAAAACCCCCACAAATAATTAAATAAAAAATACTTCACAAAAAACTACGAATAAATAAAAATAAACCCCAAATTATAGTTATACTAAAAACCCAAATATTAAAATACAAATATTTCATAATTAAAATATTTTTTTACAAAACCAAAACACAAAAAAAATAATTTCCAATCAAAATCCCACAAGTAATAAAATTAATAGAAAATACAAATTCTTCACACAAATCAGATATTTCAACCAAAAAACAAATTAAAAACACTTCATAAAAGCTAAAAATGATTTGACAAAATTAGACAACCCAAACACATAATACAAATATTGTGTCATCAAAAAGCCCACAAATAATGACATTTTTACAAAAAACAAATACTTCATAAAAACAAAATATGATTTTTTTACAAAAAAATAATAAAATAAAAACACTTCACAAAAACTAAACAAACCAAATATGTAAGAAACAATACAAATACTTTATTTCATCAAAAAGCCAACAAATAATGAAATTATTAGAGAAAACAAATACTTCAAAAGGGACAAGCGGTAGCAAATGGATGGATGGGCATAAAAACTAAATATGATTTTTCTACAAAAAATAATAAAATAAAAACACTTCACAAAAACTAAACAAACCAAATACGTAAGAAACAATACAAATACTTTATTTAATCAAAAAACCAACAAATAATGAAATTATTAGAGAAAACAAATACTTCAAATGGGACAAGCGGTAGAAAATGGATGGATGGGCATAATAAACTCAATATGATTTTTGTACAACAAAAAACAAAAACACTTCAAAAAAACTAAAAATTATTTAACAAAAACAAAATAAATACGTAAGAAACAATACAAATACTTTATTTCATCAAAAAGCCAACAAATAATGAAATGATTAGAGACAACAAATACTTCATAAAAACTCAATATGATTTTTCTACCAAAAAAACAACTAAATAAAAATACTTCGTAAAAACAAAAAAAATATTTTTCAATAAAAACTATACAAATACTTTAACAAAAAGCCCACAAACAAAAAAAATTGAAGAAAAAGATACGTCAAAAACTTAGAAAAAAATCCTAATGAAAATCCTCCCCCTAAATATGACGTACTGCACTCATAAACACATATTTTAAAGTTACTTCCCAAGTTGCTCAACATGTTTTTTTCTCCTCTCCTCTCCCGACCCCCGCCCCAAAAAAGGGAAAAAACAAGAACAGAAATGTCATCAAAGAGCCACTCTCAGCCAATCAGGCGCCGGTGTCTGTGGCAACAGCCCGCTCCCCCATTGGCCGGCTGCACCCGGGCAGCGAGCGCTCCCATTGGCTGGCGGCCGCCTCGGAGGCTTCATTGCCTCCATGGCAACATTGCTTCCTCATGGGCGGCGGCTTCGACTGCGTTATTCATCCTTTGTGCACCACACCGGTGAGTGGGGAGCGCCTCTTATTTGATTTTTTTAACGGCGCCGCCCCATTGGCCGAGACCACGACTGCTGCAATAAAGGCGGCGAGCGGTGAAATGGGTTTTAAAATGTATCAAGCCTGTGAGGTCATGTGGTGACTCGCTCACCTCCCGCGCGCACAACGTCTCACTCAGCCTTGAAGTGTGTTTTCTCACACACCTGGAGAAAGTGCACGTGTGTGACCTCAGGGGTCACAGGTGGAGATAAACGTATGAATGTGAGCTGAACATCTGCCAACAACAAAAACATGTGGTTTGCTTGTTGTTTCCAGGAAGGGAGGGGGTGGAGGACATCATCACACACCCCGATTAGCTGTTAGCTCCTCCCCCTGTGTGTGTGTGTGTGTGGCAACAGGCATCCGTTTTAGCACGTGCTCCCTGTTGCCATCGTGACGGCTCCTCGGATACGGCGTGCTGGTTGGACGCGGTTGTTGTTGATGAAGCAAGAAGAGGCTGATGAAACCTCGTGGAGGGAGGAGGAGGAGAGCCGGGGTCGGGTGCGGCGAGGGGGCTTTTTATTTCCCGCCGCCGTGGTAGAAAGTGTTGCTAGGCACATTAGAGGGCAGTTGGTAAACAAACGTGCTTAGCGCCTGTAATCGCCCGCCATGACCTTAAAGCCTTCAAACGCGCCGCTTTTGACTCCTAAATCCCTCCCCCGGATGTTGCTAATTGAAGAGATTACACAAATATAACCCACTTGGTTTAAAAACATAATTTTATTCGTAGGATTTAAGAAGAAACGTGACAAAGACAAGTAAAATCGATCGAAGCGGTAATGTGCTGACATAAGCGTTCCCCCCCCCCCCCCCCTCCCGCTTTTGCTGACAGGGTGATTGATGGCGAGGAGCGAGCCGGGGCGGGGCCAGACTGTCTTTGTTTGGACGGGGGCATGGAGGAAGGTGCACGATATTTGCGTCACGCCTCCTGACCGCCGAACTCCAGCTCCTCCAACTTCTGAGCCATGGAGACCACCAGCTCCTTCATCTGACGCAGGGGGGAGGAAATAAGACAGGTGGGAAATTAAAAAAAAAAAAAGGAGCGGCGGGAAGCCACGGGGAAGGATGCGAGGGGGCGAAGATGATTGCGGTGGGTGCGGAGTGGCGAGGAGGGTCGGTGTGGAACCCAAAGAAAAAAGTCCAAAAAAACCTCACACTCATGTACTTAATAATACACATAAAACAGGGGTTGGCAACCCAAAACATTGAAAGAGCCTTATACAGTGTTTCCCACACATTCATTTATTTGTGGCGGCCCGCCACGAAAGAATTAAGGCCGCCAAAACAACAACAACAAAAATATGTTTTTAAAATATTTATTTTTTTAATTTTTATTTTTATGGAAATTTTTTTTTTTTTTGTGTCCTGTCAAGCTTCTCAAGCAAATCATATAGTTGATGTAGATGCCCATATAGGCTGTTCACATTTACTTTACAAAAGAGAAGTGTAGGATCAAGATTTTTGGAGCTCTTTGTTCAGTGATGAAGCTCTGTGTCTATCTACCACCACTACTGTTTTCTGTTTATTTGTTACTGCCTGTGGCAGGACACCTCTGCCTCTGTTTCACTTTATGTTGCTGGTAAATAATATGCTTGTAGTAGTAGGCGAAAGTTAAATTATTTAGTATGCGCTAATTAAAGGGGCAGAGCTTTAAGAGACATTTTAGCTTTTATATGATATATTTTTTGAACCACAATTAATAAATATATTTCAGTGAATAACTTATTGTTCAAATCTGTATATAAATATGTACACAAAGTGTTGTAATTATATTGTAAAATGGATGGATGGATGGATGTTTAAAACAAAACTGTTATTAATTAGTAAGTATACATTTTTTGAGCCTTTTTAGAGAAAATCATATCATTGTAGTAAATTATGCAAATTACTTGATGATGTCATGGTGGCCACGCCCATAGCCACGCCCCCACCGCCACAGGTATCTTGGCAGTTTATGGGAAACACTGTTATATGACCAAAAATACAAAAAACAAGTCTATCTGGAGCCGCAAAAAATGAAAAGCCGTATATAAGTGTTATAATGAAGGCAACACATGATGCAAGTGTCTAGCTATAATAATAGCCTACTATCAAAATGACTGTGTCGCAGGCTCAAGCAAATCTTTGTTGACAGATATGTTGAAATGTAATATTCTACACATTTTTACATTAAAAAACATTAGTAAATTTACTAAATAGCATGTTAGCATTGATTAGCTTGCAGTCGTGCACTGACCAAATATGCCTGATTAGCACTCCAACAAGTCAACAACATCAACAAAGCTCACCTTTGTGCATTCGCACACAGTATAAAACGTTTGGTGGACAAAACGAGACAAAGGAGTGGAATATTTTACATGTAAACAAACTGCTGCGTCATGGTCCACACTGTGGTGAGTTCAAGAACCGCCGAAATGAGTAGGCCAAAACGATGTTCGCCAAATACGGTCATCAGTGAAGCATACACACTTTTGCATGATATACAAGTTACTTATGGTAATCTAATTAGTGTGGAGGATGCATATATGTTTAAGAGTTATTTCTTTTTACATAGCCATGTTTAGAGTAACTAGTACTTTTCCTTTGTATATTCTACCAGTCTCTCTTTGTCTTCAGATTGTCTGTTTAGTGTCTTAAACCATCAGGAATGTGAAATTAAACACCAAAATCTTCCTTATCAGTGTTGCAAGGGCGAGAGGGAGGGGGGCTTTCTTTGTGTGAAAGAAGTTGGCTTTTACGTTTGAATGTCAGATCAACTAGAGTAGCCGATATGAATGTATTGGTTAAACTGATCTCCTAAAGCTTTAGTAAAACTTGAAAATATTCCAATTCTGTCTTGATGGTCCTTACTCAGCATATATGTCATCGAAAGAACTTGGGATTGACCAGTAACTTAGATTCCCTGGGAGGAAGAACTGGTCCGACGCAACATTAGTTACTATGGTAACCGAAGTCATAGCAGCTCAGACGAGGCACTAAGCCAGGGGTGTCCAAACTTTTTCCACTGAGGGCCACAAACGGAAAAATGTAAGCATGCGGGGGCCATTTTGATATTTTTCATTTTCAAACCTTAACAAAATATATGGATTTTTTTTTTTTTTTAACCTTTAGGGCTTCCGGGGACCATAAAGGGTCTCAGTCATTAAAATGTTAAAAATAAGTCAAATTATTATTATTTTTTATTTAACGCTTACAGTAAATCTCTATCAACTTCAGGTTGATATAAAGTAAAAAAAACCCAACAGGTTTTATGCCTTTTCTGTCAAAGACAACTTTGTTTTTTATAGTAAAACTGAAATATGCAGTATTTAGTAATTAGAGCCCTAAAAGATCAATAATGCAGGACACCATTGATTTTAATTCTTTAATATTTTTGAGTAATTACAGTGAAAAGTTAAATAAAATCCTACTAAATATATTTGGGATCCAAAAGGTCCCCCACTCATAAAGTGATACATTTGTATTAGTTTGTTTTTATTACTTTTAACACTTAAATTACGAGATCAACTTCCGATATATCTGTTGATTTTACGTTTGAACTATTATTTTGTTTGTATTATGCTCCTTTGTCAAAATCAAACTGATGTTTTTTTATGGCAACCACACAATATATGCAATATTTTTTCCACATAAAACATTTTAAAGTGATATTTTTTAAGTAATAATTCATTATAACATAGATTTTTAGTCTTTTTTTTTTTTTTTTAGCAATGGCAAAAAAAATAAAATAAACAAAGACAAAAGAAAAAAAAACAGCCTGCATGGCAGCTTTGTGTCAACATTGCAACTTTTTCTTGTTAGATTTCACCTCATTCCACTTTTTTTTTAAATTTTTGCAATATTATCAATTTTGCAATTTTTGCAGAATGTGTGGCGGGCCGGTAAACAATTAGCTGCGGGCCGCAAATGGCCCCCGGGCCGCACTTTGGACACCCCTGCACTAAGCAGTGTGGGTGGGAAGCGTTTCCACAGAGTGTTTCAATCGGGAGAGTTTTACAACAAAGTTGTAAAACTTTACAACAAAGTTGTAAAACTTAGTGATATATCAGATACATCAGATTGTAGGTGTTTTTTTTTTTAACCCTTCGGGTTCATATTTCGCTGTGTTTGTTGCAGTTTTGTTGTGTTCACTTGATTGTAAAATATGTCGGTCGAGAGGGGGTGTGACGTTCATATTGTGTCAATATTCAGTGTTTTATCGTTCATAGAAAAATTTAAAATTCCATTCCGTTTTTTAAGGCAGTCTGTCATAACGTTTTTTGGCATTCAATTCGACATTATTGTGAGGTTTTGTACTAGTGATCCTAAAAATAGATATGCCTGCCCCCAGACACATTTTTTTCTCTAAATTTGGCCCCCCGAGTCAAACTAATTGCCCAGGCCTGCTCTAACCCAGGGGTCACCAACCTTTTTGAAAGCAAGAGCTACTTCTTGGGTAGTGATTAACGCGAAGGGCTACCAGTTTGATACACAAATAAATTGCCAGAAATAGCCAATTTGCTCAATTTACCTTTAACTCTATATAATTATTAATAATTAATGATGTTTACACTTAATTCAACGATTTAAAAGAGGAGAAAACACGAAAAAAATGACAATTACATTTTGAAACATAGTTTATCTTCAATTTCGACTCTTTAAAATTCAACCGAAAAAAGAAAAAGAGAAAAACTAGCTAATTCGAATCTTTTTGAAAAAATTAAAAAAGAATTTATGGAACATCATTAGTAATTTTTCCTGATTAAGATTAATTTTATAATTTTGATGACATGTTTTAAATAGGTTAAAATCCAATCTGCACTTTGTTAGAATATATAACAAATTGGACCAAGCTATATTTCTAACAAAGATAAATCGTTATTTCTTCTAGATTTTCCAGGACAAAAATTTTAAAAGAAATTCAAAAGACTTTGAAATAAGATTTAAATTTGATTCTACAGATTAGCCAGGATAATTTTTTTGAATTTTAATCATAATAAGTTTGAAGAAATATTTCACAAATATTCTTCGTCGAAAAAACAGAAGCTAAAATGAAGAATTAAATTAAAATGTATTTATTATTCTTTACAATAAAAAAAATAAATTTACTTGAACATTGATTTAAATTGTCAGGAAAGAAGAGGAAGGAATTTAAAAGGTCAAAAGGTATATGTGTTTAAAAATCCTAAAATAATTTTTAAGGTTGTATTTTTTCTGTAAAATTGTCTTTCTGAAAGTTATAAGAAGCAAAATAAAAAAATTAATGAATTTATTTAAACAAGTGAAGACCAAGTCTTTAAAATATTTTCTTGGATTTTCAAATTCTATTTGAGTTTTGTCTCTCTTAGAATTAAAAATGTCGGGCAAAGCGAGACCAACTTGCTAGTAAATAAATACAATTTAAAAAATAGAGGTAGCTCACTGGTAAGTGCTGCTATTTGAGCTATTTTTAGAACAGGCCGGCGGGCTACTCATCTGGTCCTTACGGGCTACCTGGTGCCCGCGGGCACCGCGTTGGTGACCCCTGCTCCAACCACTAGATTCAGACTTGACAAAAAGTGACACGTACCATTCAGCCGACTGGACCGGCAAAAATGGCCGAAGCTCCGGGACGCAAACAAAAAAGGCTATTATTAGGAATGTAACGATTACTTCATAACGATAATCCATCCATCCATCTTCTTCCGCTTATCCGAGGTCGGGCCGCGGGGGCAGCAGCTTAAGCAGGGAAGCCCAGACTTCCCTCTCCCCAGCCACTTCGTCCAGCTCCTCCCGGGGGATCCCGAGGCCTTCCCAACGTGTCCTGGGTCTTCCCCGTGGCCTCCTACCGGTCGGACGTGCCCGAAACACCTCCCTAGGGAGGCGTTCGGGTGGCATTCTGATCAGATGCCCGAACCACCTCATCTGGCTCCTCTCCATGTGGAGGAGCAGCGGCTTTACTTTGAGCTCCCCCCGGATGACCGAGCTTCTCACCCTATCTCTAAGGGAGAGACCCGCCACCCGGCGGAGGAAACTCATTTCGACCGCTTGTACCCGTGATCTTGTTCTTTCGGTCATAAACCAAAGCTCATGACCATAGGTGAGGATGGGAACGCAGATCGACCGGTAAATCGAGAGCTTTGCCTTCCGGCTCAGCTCCTTCTTCACCACAACGGATCGATACAGCGTCCGCATTACTGAAGACGCCGCACCGATCCGCCTGTCGATCTCACCATCCACTCTTCCCTCACTGGTGAACAAGACTCCGAGGTACTTGAACTCCTCCACTTGGGGCAAGATCTCCTCCCCAACCCGGAGATGGCACTCCACCCTTTTCCGGGCGAGAACCATGGACTCGGACTTGGAGGTGCTGATTCCCATCCCAGTCGCTTCACACTCGGCTGAGAACCGATCCAGTGAGAGCTGAAGATCTTGGCCAGATGAAGCCATCAGGACCACATCATTTGCAAATAGCAGAGACCTAATCCTGCAGTCACCAAACCAGATACCCTCAACGCCCTGACTGTGCCTAGGAATTCTGTCCATAAAGGTTATGAACAGAATCGGTGACAAAGGGCAGCCTTGGCGGAGTCCAACCCTCACTGGAAACGGGTCAGACTTACTGCCGGCAATGCGGACCAAGCTCTGACACTGATCATACAGGGAGCGAACCGCCACAATAAGACAGTCCGTTACCCCATACTCTCTGAGCACTCCCCAGAGGACTTCCCGGGGTACACGGTCGAATGCCTTCTCCAAGTCCACAAAGCACATGTAGACTGGTTGGGCAAACCCCCATGCACCCTCAAGGACCCTGCCGAGAGTATAGAGCTGGTCCACAGTTCCACGACCGGGACCGAAACCACACTGTTCCTCCTGAATCCGAGGTTCGACTATCCGGCGTAGCCTCCTCTCCAGTACACCTGAATAGACCTTACCGGGAAGGCTGAGGAGTGTGAGCCCACAATAGTTGGATTGGATAGTCTCTTACGTGAATGAGCTAAATAATATTATTTCATATTTTACGTTAATGGGTTGATAATTTCACACATAAGTCGCTCCTGAGTATAAGTCGCACCCCCGGCCAAACTATGAAAAAAACTGCGACTTATAGTTCGAAAAATACGGTATCTTGTGTGACGTCATGCACAAAAGTGCACTTTATTTGTTTTCAACTATTGTAGTGGCGTTCTGTACAAAAAGTGCACTTTAATTGAGTGTTGTTTTGATATGTCATCTTAGTGACATCATGCACAAAATTGCACTCATAGCTTGTTTTAAAATGTCTCTGACAATCTTGCACTTTCTGTTTTTGAAATGACATGAATGTTTGTGCCACTGCTTAATAACTCTTTCATAAATACACTTTTAGTTGTGATTTCCCTCTCTGCATGAAAGTTTAAAATGAGCATATATGAATGCAGTATGAAGAAGAATGTTTGAATGTAGACACATAGAATCATCATACTGCTGTGATTATATGCAACAAGTTTTCATTCAAGGCTAAGGCAAAATATTGCGATATATATCGTGTATCGTGACATGGCCCAAAAATATCAAGATATTAATAAAAGGCCATATCAGCCCTAGTCACAATGACCGCAATATGAAATGTTCACATTATTGCATCCCTACTATTAAAAAGTTATTTTACGCAATCAGAGCATCCTGTATAGAGCCTAAAGACAGTACTAGTTACGAAACCCTATTGTGCATCTCTCACTTATTTTAAATGGTTGACAAATAGAATGAACGCCACCCATGGAGTCCAAAATTGAGTGCAGTGTTTCCCACACATTCATTTATTTGTGGCGGCCCGCCACAAAAGAATTAAGGCCGCCACAAATAGATTTTTTGTTGTTTTTTGTCCTGTCCAGCTTCTCAGGCAAATCATGTAGTTGATGTAGATGCCCATATCGGCTGTTCCGGTTTACTTTACAAAAGAGAAGTGTAGGATCAAGATTTTTGGAGCTCTTTGTTCAGTGGATCAGATGTTTGATGAAGCTTTGTGTCTGTCTACCACCACTACTGTTTTCTGTTTATTTGTTACTGACTGTGGCAGGACACCTCTGCCTCTGTTTCACTTTATGTTGCTGGTAAATAATATGGTTGTAGTAGTAGGCGAAAGTTAAATTATTTAGTATGCACTAATTAAAGGGGCAGAGCTTTAAGAGAGATTGTAGCTTTTATATTTTTATAAGATATATTTTTTGTAAGAACCACAATTAATAAATATTTTTCAGTGAATAACTTATTGTTCAAATCTGTATATAAATATGTACATAAAGTGTTGTAATTATATTGTAAAATGGATGGACGTTTAAAACAAAACTGTTATTATCAATTAGTAAACATACATTTTTTGAGCCTTTTTAGAGAAAATCATCATTGTAGTAAATTATGCAAATTACTCGATGATGTCATGGTGACCACGCCCATAGCCACGCCCCCCCCCGCCACAGGTATCTTGGCAGTTTATGGGAAACACTGATATAGATATATATTATGCCATGTCTTAAACAGTTGAAAGTGTACAAAAAAAAGTCATGTCGGGGTGTTTTTATCAATTTATTCGACGAAACAATTACGTTACAACTGTCCTGTCCATTAACCAGTAAAAAGTTGCATGTTCTTGCCGCGGTCGCCGCGGTTAAATTCGAACCCAGAAGTGACACGCTAACAGCCATTCAGGTGACAGTATCAACTATCACGTGTTTGGTTGATTCTTTGCATGGAGTGAGAAGTGAAAGTCAAAATGAAGAAATTGTGGATAAAAGAGTAAAAGTCACCTGGACAGTTTGGCACTTTTTTGGATTTTTTTTCCTCAAAGGGACCTTAGTCAGACCAATGTGGTCTGTACATGATGCGAGGCAAGACCGCTAATACCACACCACCTTAGCGGCGCTCACCCTTAAGAGCACAGCTGTAACTAAACATTTGATACATTATATATATTTTTCTCCTGCTCCTTATTTTCTACAGGTCTTAAAAATACCAATAATTATCAATATAAATATGTACATAAAGTGTTGTAATTATATTGTAAAATGGATGGATGGATGGACGTTTAAAACAAAACTGTTATTATCAATTAGTAAGCATACATTTTTTGAGCCTTTTTAGAGAAAATCATATCATTGTAGTAAATTATGCAAATTACTCGATGATGTCATGGTGACCACGCCCATAGCCACGCCCCCACCGCCACAGGTACCTTGGCAGTTTATGGGAAACACTGGAGTGCAGTACTGGGTTGAGCAAATGGGCTGTTTCAGTTCGCTTCTGGTTTTAGAAAACCTTGTTTTTTGGGGTTGTACAGTTTGGGAACAAGATACATGTTTTTGTAATGTACCTAAAAGTCCAACAGTTACCACTTTGAAGTATTTTACTGTCTCATACACAGATGGCCTTCCAGTGTTCCAAAAGGCCCAACAAACGTTTTTTTTCTTCTTCTTTTTAACCATTTAAACTTGATTGCGTCATTACCTCGCGGCGGTAAAAGCATTTAGCATCATTAGCAGCGGTAATGTGGCAGTGTGGAGCCACACGGAGGAGGACCCCTCGGGCGACACACTTAGTAAATTGGGATATGCAAATATTAGCCCACATATTGGAAAATATGGGCTAAGCTGCAGCACAAATAAGTGGGCGGGACCTGTTGACTGATTGACAAGAGGTGGTGACACATGTAGGCTTCATTCATTCATGATTTGGACTTAAAAAAAAAAAAAAGCTCCCACAAAAGACAATACAAGCTTTGTTCACGTAGTAGCCACTCCATTAGGTACACCCTGAGTTATATCCAACACAAAAATCCTTTTAAATTTTGATTGACACTGACATGTTTTGGTCGTTATACGCCACAAATGATAGTGATGAGTTATTATCATAGTTGACGTGCAGTGTTTTAAAATCGTCCAACCTGTTTGACAAAAGATGTCGCACTGGCACGCACAAACATGTTTTTCTCACCAGTAACAAAGATTCCGCCACATGCTCTTCTTTTGTCCATGCGGTGTGGTCATAAAAAAAGGCTTGCTGACACCGCCACCTGCTGGCCATGGTGACAACTTCTGACTATTTTTCCCCCCTCCAAACAAAGGGTGATTAAGAAATATCCCTCCTACCATTCAAGTAAACTCTTTAATATTCTTATTCGACATGTTTTTAACTCTTTGGGAGGATTAAAAAAGGAAATGTCTTTTTTTTTTTTAACATAATATTTTAGATGTTGAGATGAGCTTGTGCCTGAAACTAGTGATGACGTCATTGATTATTGATCAGTGTTTCGTGTTAACAGCTCGCCTAAAGACTCCGTGCTGTTGGCATTGACCTGTTGTTTTTTAACGCAAGCAGACAAAGAGATGACAAGGGGAGGAGACAATCATCGTTTACCTCACACATCTGCTTCTCAACACGGCCTTTGTACTCCACGGTCACCGGCTGCTCCTTGGGGTCCTCGGCTGCCAACATCTGGCTGGCTGAGCCCAGCACGTAGCTGCAGTCCATCATGGGGAAGGACACAGGAAGAGAACAAACACTACAATGTCATAAATATACACATTGGTAGTAATGATATTGCACATGTACTGTAGATTAGGGCTGGGCAATATGACTTGAAACTGTATCACGATATATATCGATCGATGTTGATAATTATTGGTATTTTTAAGACCTGTAGAAAATAAGGAGCAGGAGAAAAATATATTTAATGTATCAAATGTTTAGTTACAGCTGTGCTCTAAAGGGTGAGCGCCGCTAAGGTGGTGTGGTATTAGCGGTCTTGCCTCGCATCATGTACAGACCACATTGGTCTGACTAAGGTCCCTTTGAGGAAAAAAAAATCCAAAAAAGTGCCAAACTGTCCAGGTGACTTTCCCTCTTTTATCCACAATTTCTTTATTTTGACTTTCACTTCTCACTCCATGCAAAGAATCAACCAAACACGTGATAGTTGATACTGTCACCTGATTGGCTGTTAGCGTGTCACTTCTGGGTTCGAATTTAACCGCGGCAAGAACATGCAACTTTTTACTGGTTAATGGACAGGACAGTTGTAACGTAATTGTTTCGTCGAATAAATTGATAAAAACACCCCGACATGACTTTTTTTTGTACACTTTCAACTGTTTAAGACATGGCATAATATATATATATATCAGTGTTTCCCATAAACTGCCAAGATACTTGTGGCGGTGGGGGCGTGGCTGTGGGCGTGGTCACCATGACATCATCGAGTAATTTGCATAATTTACTACAATGATATGATTTTCTCTAAAAAGGCTCAAAAAATGTATACTTACTAATTAATAATAACAGTTTTGTTTTGAACGTCCATTCATCCATCCATCCATTTTACAATATAATTACAACACTTTATGTACATATTTATATACAGATTTGAACAATAAGTTATTCACTGAGATATATTTATTAATTGTGGTTCTTACAAAATATAAAAGCTAAAATGTCTCTTAAAGCTCTGCCCCTTTAATTAGTGCATACTAAATAATTTAACTTTAGCCTACTACTACAAGCATATTATTTACCAGCAACATAAAGTGAAACAGAGGCAGAGGTGTCCTGCCACAGTCAGTAACAAATAAACAGAAAACAGTAGTGGTGGTAGATAGACACAAAGCTTCATCAAACATCTGATCCACTGAACAAAGAGCTCTAAAAATATTGATCCTACACTTCTCTTTTGTAAAGTAAATCTGAACAACCGATATGGGCATCTACATCAACTATATGATTTGCCTGAGAAGCTGGACAGGACACAGAAAAAATTTTAAATTAAAATTAAAATTAAAAAAAATAAAAAATATTTTTTTGTGGCGTCCTTAATTCTTTCGTGCCACAAATAAATGAATGTGTGGGAAACACTGATTATATATATATATATATATATATATATATATATATATATATATATATATATATATATATATATATATATATATATATATATATATATATATATATATATATATATATATATATATATATATATATATATATATATATATATATATATATATATATATATATATATAAATGTTTATTTGAAATAGGGACAGATACAGAAACATAGACATCTGAAAAAGTTATCCAATGTATGCGTCATAGTGTTTGTAGCCAAAGCTAATTTACACCACTTGTCCCCAACAACAACAACAACAACACAGATCTAACATCATTAAAAATAAGAAAATGAAAAGAATAAGGCAGAGAGGAGTCGATAATAATGATAATAATAACACAGACAAAGTGCAGACTAGATAAAAACCAATTAGGAAAAACTAAACATGGGAACACGATTGTTGCTCAACTAGCCCCAATTTTGTCTGTTTTTTGAAAGTGACAAGTGCAGGTATACTTTTCAAAGTGTCAGGTAGAGAGTTCCATAGTTGTGGTCCTTTAATTGAAAAAAGGCAGTCTGTTAATTAAGGTTAATCGGTATAAACAACACGGGCGCAGACATTTTGGAAGCGTGTGTCAAAGGTTAACTGACAACCAGAAGAGCCGAGTTGTTCCCAGAGATACACTAGTTGCATCAGGGTCTGGAAGGACGTCAGGTGTTGGGTGAATTTAGGTCAGGCAGCTCTCAAAATGCCGAGTAAGGAACAAATCAAAAAAAGAAAACGGGAACAATTACTGGCTGTTGGGGCGGGCGGGCGGGCGGGCGTTTGGAAGACTCCCGGGAGGATCGGCGGGCCAGCTTTAGTGTTAATTTGATATCGCCTCAAGGGCCAAGTGAAATTACACGGCCAGAGTTTGACACCCATGCTGTAGAATAAAGGTATTTTTCTGCAGAACTGTTTGCATCGTCACTTTATTAAAGATGGTTGATTTTAACAATTCAGAAAAAATCCGTAAAATAATGGTATTTTTCTGTGGAACTGCCAGCATTGTCACTTCATTAAAGGTGTTTGATCGTAATCATTTGGAAAAACTGTAGAATAAAAGGTATTTTTCTGCAGAACTGTTTGCATCGTCACTTTATTAAAGGTGGTTGATCTTAATAATTTAGTAAAAATCTGTAAAATTACGATATTTTTCCGCAAAACGTTTCATGAAAATTTCTGTAATGTTTTTGATCATTATTTGGTTTACAATGTTTTACTTTAATTTTATGGTTTTCGTTTGGCAGCCGTAGCTACTACCAGTAGATCAGTCTTTTTCAACCACTGTGCCGCGGCACACCAGTGTGCCGTGAGATACAGCCTAGTGTGCCGTGGGAGATTCAGATACAGTTTCACCTATTTGGGTTAAAAATATATTTTGCAAACCAGTAATTATAATCTGCAAATATTGTGCCGTTGTTGAGTGTCGGCGTTGTCTAGAGCTCGGCACAGTAACCGTGTAATACTCTTCCTTATCAGTAGGTGGCAGCAGGTAGCTAATTGCTTTGTAGATGTCGGAAACAGCGGGAGGCAGCGTGCAGGTAAAAAGGTGTTTAATGCTTAAACCAAAAATAAACAAAAGGTGAGTGCCTCTAAGAAAAGGCATTGAAGCTTAGGGAAGGCTATGCAGAACGAAACTAAAAGTGAACTGGCTTCAAAGTAAACAAAAACAGAATGCTGGACGACAGCAAAGACTTACTGTGGAGCAAAGACGGCGTCCACAATGTACACCCGAACATGACATGACAATCAACAATGTCCCCACAAAGAAGGATAAAAACAACTGAAATATTCTTGATTGCTAAAACAAAGTAGATGCTCAAAGGAAGACATGAAACTGCTACAGGGAAATACCAAAAAAAGAGAAAAAGCCACCAAAATAGGAGCGCGAGACAAGAACTAAAACACTACACACGGTAAAACAGCAAAAAACTCCAAATAAGTCAGGGCGTGATGTGACAGTACACCTACTTTGAGACAAGAGCTACATTGATGGATGGTTGGTTATGCTTTAAAGTCATTTCCAACAATTGCGACGATTTTTTACTGTCAACTTAGTTTAGTTTTTTAATGATTTCTGCTGCTGGTGTGCCTCCGCATTTTTTCAATGAAAAAAATGTGCCTTGGCTCAAAAAAGGTTGAAAAACACTGCAGTAGATGACCGTTTTTTTACTGATTTTTTTTTTTTTTTTTTTACAGTGTGCCCTCTACAATCCGCAGTCTGAGCAAACCTTTCGATGTCGGCCACGTTGAAACAGAAAGTGAATCTCTTGCTGTCCAGCCTCTTGGGGGTGGAGGAGTAGACCATGCCCAGCACCGAGTGGCAGCCCCGGCACACCAGATCCTTGACGATACTGCAGGGAGAGCAATAGATTAGTATAAGTTTTCAACTAATTAGTGCCTCCCCTTCCGCCACCTCGCCAAGATGGCGGCTGGTGAGGGGGGTTAGTGTCAGTAATTTCCGGGTTAAACAATGCTAACAACAAATTATGTTGTGGCAAAATGTATATTTTAGTAATCTCTTCTCTAACAACAATTTTTAGGTAAGTAACAGTCCTCATGTGATTTATGTTGTATTGCTTCCCTTCACTGCATGGGCTTGTTTTTTGTTTAAAGACAAGACTCTTTTTTCGCCCCCCCCCCCTGCTAAATTCCTGGGGCTCTGCCGAGATAGCTCTGCTTGGTTCACTTTTTGGTGTGGCTCAACAGTTACTGGACGCCATTACACATTTCCCCAAACTACGGAACGGGCCAAGGGTCAAAAACATTAATCATGCGTTAAAAAAACGATCGCTGCTGCGTTAACTTTGACAGCCCTAATTATGTACATACGAGATGGCGTGGCTCAGTTGGGAGAGATTTATGTTGTATTGCTTCCCTTCACTGCGTGGGCTTGTTTTTTGTCTAAAGATAAGACTCTTTTTTTTCGCCCCCTGCTAAATTCCTGGGGCTTTGCCGAGATAGCTCTGCTTGGTTCACCTTCCAAGAACACGAGACAAGAACTGTTCTGATGGATGCAGAAGATCAATAATTTAGATTGTATCGCTCTTTTGACCGCGCCAAAAAGGTTTATTTTGTGATTGATGCTGTATTACAGCCTTTCCCAATGTTTAACCAAAACATTCTTGTTCACAATCAGTTAATCTGTTCTGCTCATCAACCTTCCTTCAAAAACAAGCCACGTCGTGCCAACCTCTCCTCTCTTATCTCACATTCCTAAGATCTTCAAGGTTTCTTTGTCACTCTCTCTCTCTCTCTAAGCAGTGTAGCCTTGCTCCTCTATAACCTGATGTTATTTGACATCTCAAATAAATACTTAAGACCTTAGCTTTTCTCGGGACATCAAGTTGACCAAACTAATCGCGCCAGAACACCAGCAAGAAATGTTGGCACTCGATGGAAAAAGTCTCATGTTTATATTTAACAGGACGGTTAGCGCTTAGTCCTGTTAGTGCGACTCCAAGGAAATGGTTAGCAGTTAGTCCTGTTAGTGCGACTCCAAGGAAATGGTTAGCGGTTAGTCCAATTAGTGCGACCAATAATAAAAAGGGTAACATTGTGTAGTGTAGTGTAATTACTAGGGGTGTAACGGTACGTGTATTGAACCGTTTCGGTTGGGTTCGGAGGTGTACCGAACGAGTTTCCACATGAACATATTAAGTAGCTGCTTCCTTCTGCCTCTGTTTCTGTCAGTCCTCTACACCAGTGTTTTTCAACCACTGTGCCGCGGCACACTAGTGTACCGTGAGATATTGTATGGTGTGCCGTGGGAGATTATGTAATTTCACCTAATTGTGTTTAAAAATATTTTTTGCAAACCAATAATCCGCAAATGTGCCGTTGTTGAGTGTCTGTGCTGTCTAGAGATCTGCAGAGTAACCGTGTAATACTCTTCCATATGAGTAGGTGGCAGCAGGTAGCAAATTGCTTTGTAGATGTCGGGAACATGGTTTGTCGTGATCACAATTTGCAGACGACAGCGGGAGGCAGTGCGCAGGTAAAACGGTATCTAATGCTTAAATCAAAAATAAACAAAAGGTAAGTGCTGCTAAGGAAAGGCATTGAAGCTTAGGGATGGCAAAACGAAGGGAAAACTGAACTGGCTGCAAAGTAAACAAAAACAGAAATGCTGGACGACCGCAAAGACTTACAGCGTGTGGAGAAGCAGACGGCGTCCACAAAGTACATCCGTACATGACATGACAATCAAGAACAAAATTGGAGCGCAAGACAAGAACTAAAACACTACACACAGGAAAACACCAAAAAACTAAAAATAAGTCACGGCGTGATGTGATAGGTCGTGACAGTACACCTACTTTCAGACAAGAGCTATAGTGATGCATGGTTGGTTATGGTTTGAATTCTTATCCAACAATTGCGAGAACAACTTTTTATTGTCAATATCGGCTGCTGAGTTTCATTTTTTAATGTTTCCTGCTGGTGGTGTGCCTCGAGATTCTTTCAATGAAAAAAATGTGCCTTGGCCCAGAAAAGGTTGAAAAACACTGCTCTACACAGAACCCAGCATTGTCCCACCCACACAATCATCTGATTGGTTACAAACAGAGCGGTAACAGCCAATCAGCAGTGCGTATTCAGAGCGCATGTAGTCAGTGCTTAGCGTTTAGCAGGTAAGCGTCAGGCAGCGGACTCTCCCCAAATGATAATAAACCCCTCCCAGTCAACTACTAGTAACATCACTATGAGCCTGTTGACCTTCTAGAAATATAAAAGGCAGCTCAGCTCGCTCGCAGTCCTGGCTTGAGGTGAAGGCTAATTAGCTTTTAGCGTAACGTTAGCTCATTTTGCGGTGTGTGTGTTACGGACAGCAAAGCCCTGTCTGTCTGTTATTTCACTTGACCTTTTTCTGTGTTGATTGAGCTGTGTTGAAGCAGCAAAAAAGGACATTATGTTAAATGAAGAGTTTCTGTCTCTGATAGTTGATATAATAATGTAAGTGCATCATAAAGCCTACATGAACTCCATGGTGTTCAGGGATGAATAGTCTCTCCTCCTATTGCTATTGTACCATTTTTTCATCTATAGTTACATGAATCACTAGTAATGCAGCAGCCTAGTTTTGAATGGCAGGGTCCCTGCTATCACATGTTAATAAAAAATACAACATTTACATAATAAAAATCAACTACAGGCTTCCCAAATGCTGTAATAAATTAAGCATGAGGAGTTGACTTGAAACTGTTTAATGTTCCACTCTTTATACGTAGAAGAAAAGTTTTGTCATTTTATTTAATCTGAGCAACAACTTGAGGGAGTTTAATGTTGATTAACGTGGGCAGAATTATTATAGTGTTCCCAATGTTAAAAGGATAGAGCCATTGTTTACAAATTTGGTAAATAAATAACCCAAAAATGTATATTTTGTTGTTTTCTTACTGTACCGAAAATTAACCGAACCGTGACCTCTAAACCGAGGTACGTACCGAACCAAAATTTTTGTGTACCGTTACACCCCTAATATACCATATATATACATATATATATACACACACACACACACACACACACACACACACACACACACACACACACACACACACACACACACACACACACACACACACACACACACACACACACACACACACACACACACACACACACACACACACACACACACACACACACACACACACACACACACACACACACACACACACAGTGTTTCCCATAAACTGCCAAGATACCTGTGGCTGTGGGGGGTGGCTATGGGCGCGGTCACCATGACATCATCGAGTAATTTGCATAATTTACTACAATGATATGATTTTCTCTAAAAAGGCTCAAAAAATGTATGCTTATTAATAATAACAGTTTTGTTTTAAACGTCCATCCATCCATCCATTTTACAATATAATTACAACACTTTATGTACATATTTACATACAGATTTGAACAATAAGTTATTCACTGTAATATATTTCTTAATTGTAGTTCTTACAAAAAATATATCTTATAAAATATAAAAGCTAAAATGTCTCTTAAAGCTCTGCCCCTTTAATTAGTGCATACTAAATAATTTAACTTTAGCCGACTACTACAACCATATTATTTACCAGCAACATAAAGTGAAACAGAGGCAGAGGTGTCCTGCCACAGTCAGTAACAAATAAACAGAAAACAGTAGTGGTCAAATACAAATAAGGCAACAAGAGAAGTATCCTACACTTCTCTTTTGTAAAGTAAATGTGAACAGCCTATATGGGCATCTACATCAACTATGATTTGCCTGAGAAGCTGGACAGGACAAAAAAAAATAAAAAAAATAAAAATAAAATATATATATATATATATTTTTTAAATTTTTTAATTTGTGGCGGACGTAATTCTTTCGTGGCGGGCCGCCACAAATAAATGAATGTGTGGGAAACACTGATATATATATATATATATATATATATATATATATATATATATATATATATATATATATATATATGGTATGATAGCAGGAGGATATTTCTGTGTAACAGAAGAGTGACTGACTGATGATTGTGTGACAAAATTCACCGGTCTTAGTCTTTTTTCCCCTATTTTTTAACATGACACTGACTTTTTTTTTAACACAAATTGCAGTCAAAAATGTCAGGCATTCTGCAGTATGTGTGATTGATTCCTTTTTTAAGCAACACTTTGAACATGTGCAGGGTGTTCAGAATTAGTGAAAGAGGGTAATAGCTCAACACAATAAAAACCCTGATAAAATGCTAAAAAGCACCTAAAAAAACCTGAATTGAATTTTACAGCCTTTTCGCTGAATAAAAAAACTTTTTTCATAGTTTGGCCGGGGGTGCGACTTATACTCAGGAGCGACTTATGTGTGAAATGATTAACACATTAGCGTAAAATATCAAATATTATTTATCTCATTCATGTAAGAAACTAGACGTATAAGATTTCATGGGATTTAGCGATTAGGAGTGACAGATTGTTTGGTAAACGTATAGCATGTTCTATATGTTATAGTTATTTGAATGACTCTTACCATAATATGTTACGTTAACATACCAGGCACCTTCTCAGTTGGCTATTTATGCCTCATATAACGTACACTTATTCAGCCTGTTGTTCACTATTCTTTATTTATTTAAAATTGCCTTTCAAATGTCTATTCTTGGTGTTGGCCTTTTTTAAATACATTTCCCCAAAAAATGCGACTTATACTCCAGTGCGACTTATATATGTTTTTTTCCCTTCTTTATTATGCATTTTCGGCCGGTGCGACTTATACTCCGGAGCGACTTATACTCCGAAAAATACAGTACATGAAAATAAATAAAGTGGGATTTGTAATATCAACTATAAACGACCTCGAGAGGGACAGGCGGTTAAAATGGATGGATGGATAAAACACTGAATATTAATAACATTTCTCCTCTTTACTTCCCAAACGTCTGTCTCGAGATCAATCTTTTGCAATCAGTTCAGTTCATTCATAAAACAATTTAACAATATAATAAATTAAAAATAAAACAATAAACATAACATTAAAGTAAAATATGAATGAAAAGGAGCAGATATCTGTTCCCTATTTTCACAAATACAATTGACTTTCAAAGCCATATTTTCATTTAACAATTGAAGCAATAATGAATATATAATTATTCTCAGTCATAGCTTTTCATCATCATGATTTTTTACATTTTCTTTTAATACAGAAAGAAATTTAGATTGTTTTATTCCACTGTCAAGATTGTTCCATAAATTAACACCTCTGATTGAAATACTTATTGCCATTATAATAATAATATTAATACCTGGGATTTATATAGTGCTTTTCTAAGTACCCAAAGTCGCTTTACATGTTTTTCTGAACCCATCAATCATTCACACCTGGTGGTGGTAAGCTACTTTCGTAGCCACAGCTGCCCTGGGGTAGACTGACGGAAGCGTGGCTGCAACTTGCGCCTACGGCCCCTCCGACCACCACCTATCATTCATCATTCATTTCACCGGTGTGAGCGGCACCGGTGATTATCACTGCAAAATGCAACAAATATGCAACAAACTTGGTGAAACATGAACGCAAAGGACAAAAACACCCACAGATCCATATAATGATAATAATCATCTATATAACATCACTTTTCTGCACAACAGAACTTTGTTGGAGAAATCTACTTCCGTGTAATCAAACCCCGCCCACTCAGCTTGCAGCTGACCTGACGTATATTACCGTAATAACCCGTATTCCACTCAAAAGTGCAGATTCCTTCCATTAGAAAACACTCAATAGTTCAAGACTTGCGGTACTTTGAAAAATGCACTGCTCATCATATTGGCGGCTCCAGTTACGATTGTAAAATGTTTACAAAAATAATATACACTGTGCAGTGTTTCCCATAAACTGCCAAGATACCTGTGGCGGTGGGGGCGTGGCTATGGGCGTGGTCACCATAACATTATCGAGTAATTTGCATAATTTACTACAATGATTTGATTTTCTCTAAAAAGGCTCAAAAAATGTATACTTACTAATTAATAATAACAGTTTTGTTTTAAACGTCCATCCATCCATCCATTTTACAATAAAATTACAACACTATGTACATATTTATATACAGATTTGAACAATAACTTATTCTCTGAAATATATTTATTAATTGTGTTTCTTACAAAAAATATATCTTATAAAATATAAAAGCTAAAATGTCTCAAAGCTCTGCCCCTTTAGTGCATACTAAATAATTTAACTTTAGCCTACTACTACAACCATATTATTTACCAGCAACATAAAGTGAAACAGAGACAGAGGTGTCCTGCCACAGTTCAGTAACAAATAAACAGAAAACAGTAGTGGTGGTAGATAGACACAGAGCTTCATCAAACATCTGATCCACTGAACAAAGAGCTCCAAAAATCTTGAACTTTAGACTGCCATCAGTTTTACTCCCTACACTTAACCACGTGTTTCCTACTGCCTGCAGACTTTGCACCCTTTGTTATATACACATGTTGTGTTTCTAATATAAATACATTTAATAAAGTCAAATACAAATAAGGCAACAAGAGAAGTATCCTACACTTCTCTTTTGTAAAGTAAATCTGAACAGCCTATATGGGCATCTACATCAACTATATGATTTGCCTGAGAAGCTGGAGAGGACAACAAAAAAAAAAAAACAAAAAAAAAAAAAAAAATGTTATATATATATATTTTTTTTTTGTGTGGCGGACGTAATTCTTTCGTGGCGGGCCGCCACAAATAAATTAATGTGTGGGAAACCCTGCTGTGGAAGATGGACGGGAGTTTCTTACCAGAGATAACCTTTGCTGGCTTCATGCAGCCGAGAGTCATTTCCGATGAAAACATTGTCAGTGGTCCCTAGAATCAAAACATATCAGGGCAGTGATTTTCCGAGCTGAACTTAAACGCATCATTGTTATTTAATGTTGTCGTCTATTGTTATTTGTATATTTTTGTAATGTTATTTTTATATTTTTTATTGAACATATACGCAAACCCCGTTTCCATATGAGTTGGGAAATTGTGTTAGATGTAAATATAAACGGAATACAATGATTTGCAAATCCTTTTCAAGCCATATTCAGTTGAATATGCTACAAAGACAACATATTTCATGTTCAAACTCATAAACATTTTTTTTTTGTGCAAATAATCATTAACTTTAGAATTTGATGCCAGCAACACGTGACAAAGAAGTTGGGAAAGGTGGCAATAAATACTGATAAAGTTGAGGAATGCTCATCAAACACTTATTTGGAACATCCCACAGGTGAACAGGCTAATTGGGAACAGGTGGGTGCCATGATTGGGTATAAAAGTAGATTCCATGAAATGCTCAGTCATTCACAAACAAGGATGGGGCGAGGGTCACCACTTTGTCAACAAATGCCTGAGCAAATTGTTGAACAGTTTAAGAAAAACCTTTCTCAACCAGCTATTGCAAGGAATTTAGGGATTTCACCATCATTTCAAACAATTTCACTTGTGGATCATTAAAGTTTGTCTAAGTCTAAGTCTATCTACGGTCCGTAATATCATCAAAAGGTTCAGAGAATCTGGAGAAATCACTGCACGTAAGCAGCTAAGCCCGTGACCTTCCATCCTTCAGGCTGTACTGAATCAACAAGCGACATCAGTGTGTAAAGGATATCACCACATGGGCTCAGGAACACTTCAGAAACCCACTGTCAGTAACTACAGTTGGTCGCTACATCTGTAAGTGCAAGTTAAAACTCTCCTACGCAAGGCGAAAACCGTTTATCAACAACACCCAGAAACGCCGTCGGCTTCGCTGGGCCTGAGCTCATCTAAGATGGACGGATACAAAGTGGAAAAGTGTTCTGTGGTCTGACGAGTCCACATTTCAAATTGTTTTTGGAAACTGTGGACGTCGTGTCCTCCGGACCAAAGAGGAAAAGAACCATCCAGATTGTTCTAGGCGCAAATTGTAAAAGCCAGCATGTGTGATGGTATGGGGGTGTATTAGTGCCCAAGACATGGGTAACTTACACATCTGTGAAGGCGCCATTAATGCTGAAAGGTACATACAGGTTTTGGAGCAACATATGTTGCCATCCAAGCAACGTTACCCTGGACGCCCCTGCTTATTTCAGCAAGACAATGCCAAGCCACGTGGCTTCATAGTAAAAGAGTGCGGGTACTAGACTGGCCTGCCTGTAGTCCAGACATTGAAAATGTGTGGCGCATTATGAAGCCTAAAATAGCAGAAGGGAGACCCCCGGACTGTTGAACAACTTAAGCTGTACATCAAGCAAGAATGGGAAAGAATTCCACTTCAAAAATGTGTCTCCTCACTTCCCAAACCTTTACTGAGTGTTGTTAAGAGGAAAGGCCATGTAACACAGTGGTGAACATGCCCTTTCCCAACTACTTTGGCACGTGTTGCAGCCATGAAATTCTAAGTTAATGATTATTTGCCAAAAAAAACAAAACGTTTATGAGTTTGAACATCAAATATCTTGTGTAGTGCATTCAACTGAATATGGGTTGAAAAGGACTTGCAAATTATTGTATTCCGTTTATATTTACATCTAAGACAATTTCCCAACTCATATGGAAACGGGGTTTGTTTTTATATGATTAAAAAACCTCACTTTTTAAGCGTATTTGACAGTGTTGGTCCTCGGCTCCATCCCACGACATGGAGTCCCCGACAGGCAGCCTGCATTTCCCGCAGACGAACACCGCCGGCCCGTCATCGTCTTCTTCCGCTTGGCTGCTTTCTCCGACCAAGGTGGAGTCTAAAGTTCGCGTTTCGAATGTGCTGTTTGCGAGTTTGAGGGCGTCGGAAAGCAACGTACTTTTCTTTGGTTTGTTGGCGGCTTTGGAAATAGACATTCCCCGGGACGCCATTTTTAAATATTCGCGGCTGAAAATCAGAGCACACTCGAGCGAGGGGAGGAAGCAAGAGAGCTCCGTCTTAAACACTTCCGCTTCGGTATTTTGTGACTGGCAAAATATACTAAACGTCGATTTAGTTTGTCTTTTTTTTTGTGAACATAGATTCATTCAGTTATTTATTTTCATTCTCAAACCCCTTTTGGGAAGGGAGTTTATCCGCGAAATAAACTCAAACCATAACCGTATTGTTTCACGTAAGGCTGCGCCATCTTGAATTGACTATTAACTCTTTGGAGGAAACGCGATGGCATGAAGACGACCAGTCGTATTTATTTACCTCTTTCTTGTTCATTTAATGCGTCATTAATTCTTATCCGAACGATTTGCAAGCCATTTTAGTTTTGTGGAAATGTATTCACGCGTCGGGTGAAAAGTATACAATTAGTCTGCTGACGTCATACTCCAATACAGTAGGTGGCGGCAATGCAGCTGTGACGTTGAGTGCCGCCGCCATTAAAAGTAGAAGAAAAAGAAAATGTCGGCGGCGCGAAAACGGAAATAAGTTTGTGTGTTTGTCCGATTCCACGCCTGTAAGAAGCCTGTCGCGCTCTTCTCCTTCGCCCATGGATGAAAAGGTCGATAAGGTAACGAACTGTGTGTAGGTAGAGACTTTATTGGTCAAGTTATTGACGTTGTTGTCATGGCAACGTGGTTGTTTTGGTAGGTGAACAGCTGGCTGAGTGCCGTGTTCGGGGAGCAGGCCGTGCCCCGGTACGAAGTCAACATCAGAACCGTGGAAGTGCTCCACCAGCTGGCCTGCAGCAGCGAGGCCCGCTGCACGGAGACCACCCTGCTCACAGAAGACCTCCACCACAAGGCCTCAGAGTACCAGGCTGACGGTGAGGCACTGCAAAAATGAGGAAAAAAACTGTATCACAATATTTTATATCAGTCGATATGGATAAATATTGATATTTTCATTACCTGTGGAAAATAAAGACCAGTAGAACAATCTTAAATCTAAAAAAAATATATAGATATTTAAAATGTAACCTTCCTCTGATTATAATCCCTCAGCTATCAAGACAGAAAGGAAATGTCAACACAAGCATGGAAATCACATTGAACACTTATCTCACACCTGAGAAGAACTATTTTCTGCAGGTTTAGTAGCAGGAAGTTACAGCTGTGCTCTAAAGGGTGAGCGTGGCTAATAAGGTGGTGTGGTATTAGCAGTCTTGCATTGCGTCATTTACAGACCACATTGGTCTGACTACGAACACTCCAACAATGTAAACAAAATAGTCAAATCACATTGAAGACTTAACAATAAGCTCCTAAAAAGAAGGAATATGTAAGAAATGCTTCATCAAGTGTAAGAAAGTGCAGGTTTAGTGCCAACTAAGGTTGTATGATATACCTTAATATAGTGCTAATTAATTTTTTTTGGATTAGATATATTTTATTTTAAATATGCAACAAACAAGAGCAAGCCTGATCCAATACAGTAATATAGCCTTAACAGCCATTATAACAAAATGAAAACAATGGAGAATAAAAACAAAACAAAAAATAAACAAAATGAGCAATGGACTTTCTTTATTTTTTTTCTTCTCATATTTGAAAAGGAGTGAGAAGTTTGCACTTATTTAATCCCGCCCCTTTTGTTTAAATCATAAATTACTCTGAGCTAGAACTACCTGTTCACTCTATGTTCAAACTTAATGAACTTGTATATACATAAATTATTAATATATACATACATATGCACACTACACACATACATAGCCACACCATTACCACTAGTGATTTTGGAAATGGCATCATACCACAGCAGCAGCACCACTGCCTCAATGGGCAGCCCCACACTCTTCTGTAACACAAACAACCCAATATCAAACCCCATCATATTCAGTACCGCACAATCACAGAGAACTTACAAGCAGAAACAGTGTGTAGACAGAAAAAGGAGAACTGACTAATTTTGGCCTGATAACTAAAGTTAATGGTGTAGTTATGACACTGACGGGCATACTTAGTCAACAACCATACATGTCACACAAAGGGTGGCCGTATGGACAAGGCCAACACTGTCATAAACATGTGCCATATAATGAAACCACACTAAACAACAATGACAAACACATTTTGGGAGAATAGTTGCACCGCAACACAACATAAACACTACAGAACAAATTCCCAGAGTTCCCTGCAGCACCAACTCTTCCGGGACGCTACAATGTAAACAAACGCCACTGGTGGATCCACTGTAATGATACCAAGTACAGGCGCGTATCTAGTTGATAATACTATGATTACATCGATATTTTTTAGCATCACAAAATCTTCTTTCGTTTAAAAAAAAAAAATTGATATTATTTTTATAAACTCAGGAAATATGTCCCTAGACACATGAGGGCTTTGAATATGACCAATGTATGATCCTGTAACTACTTGGTATCGGATTGATACCTACATTTGTGGTATCATCCAAAACTAATGTAAAGTATCAAACAACAGAAGAATAAGTGATGATTACATTTGAACAGAAGTGTAGATAGAACATGTTGAAACAGAAAATATGCAGACAATAACAGTAAATGAACAAGTAGATTAATAATTAATTTTTTACCACTTGTCCTTAATAATGTTGACAAAATAATAGGTGGATAAATGACACAATATGTTACTGCATATGTCAGCAGCTAAATTAGGAGTCTTTGTTTGTTTACTTACTACTAAAAGCAGTGTTTCCCACACATTCATTTATTTGTGGCGGCCCGCCACCAAAGAATTATGTCTGCCACAAATAAAAAAATAAATACAATTTTTTTATTTTTTTGTCCTGTCCAGCTTCTCAGGCAAATCATATAGTTGATGTAGATGCCCATATAGGCTGTTCACATTTACTTTACAAAAGAGAAGTGTAGGATACTTCTCTTGTTGCCTTATTTGTATTTGACCACTACTGTTTTCTGTTTATTTGTTACTGACTGTGGCAGGACACCTCTGCCTCTGTTTCACTTTATGTTGCTGGTAAATAATATGGTTGTAGTAGTAGGCTAAAGTTAAATTATTTAGTATGCACTAATTAAAGGGGCAGAGCTTTAAGAGACATTTTAGCTTTTATATTTTATAAGATATATTTTTTGTAAGAACCACAATTAATAAATATATTTCAGTGAATAACTTATTGTTCAAATCTGTATATAAATATGTACATAAAGTGTTGTAATTATATTGTAAAATGGATGGATGGATGGACATTTAAAACAAAACTGTTATTATTCATTAGTAAGTATACATTTTTTGAGCCTTTTTAGAGAAAATCATATCATTGTAGCAAATTATGCAAATTACTCGATGATGTCATGGTGACCACGCCCATAGCCACGCCCCCACCGCCACAGGTATCTTGGCAGTTTATGGGAAACACTGAAAAGACAAGTTGTCTAGTATGTTCACTATGTTATTTAAGGACAAACTTGCAATAATAAACATATGTTTAATGTACCCTAAGATTTTTTTGTTAAAATAAAGCCAATAATTACATTTTTTGTGGTCCTCTTTGTTTAGAAAAGTACCGAAATACATTTTGGTACCGGTGCCAAAATATTGGTATCGGGGCAACACTAGTGCCAACAAGTTGCAGCTGTGCTCTAAAGGGTGAGCTGAGGTGGTGTGCAGTGTTTCCCATAAACTGCCAAGATACCTGTGGCGATGGGGGCGTGGCGATGGGCGTGGTCACCATGACATCATTGAGTAATTTGCATAATTTACTACAATGATATGATATTGTCTAAAAAGGCTCAAAAAATGTATTCTTACTAATTAATAATAACAGTTTTGTTTTAAACGTCCATCCATCCATCCATTTTACAATATAATTACAACACTTTATGTACATATTTATATACAGATTTGAACAATAAGTTATTCACTGAAATATATTTATTAATTGTGGTTCTTACAAAAAATATATCTTATAAAATATAAAAGCTAAAATGTCTCTTAAAGCTCTGCCCCTTTAATTAGTGCATACTAAATAATTTAACTTTAGCCTACTACTACAAGCATATTATTTACCAGCAACATAAAGTGAAACAGAGGCAGAGGTGTCCTGCCACAGTCAGTAACAAATAAACAGAAAACAGTAGTGGTCAAATACAAATAAGGCAACAAGAGAAGTATCCTACACTTCTCTTTTGTAAAGTAAATGTGAACAGCGTATATGGGCATCTACATCAACTATATAATTTGCCTGAGAAGCTGGACAGGACAAAAATTTAAAAAAATTAAAAACCTTTTTTTTAAATTTTTTTATTTTATTTGTGGCGGACGTAATTCTTTCGTGGCGGGCCGCCACAAATAAATGAATGTGTGGGAAACACTGGTGTGGTATTAGCGGTCTTGCCTTGCATCTGACCACGGTCCCTTTGAATACAAACCCCCCCAAAAAGAGCCACTGTCCAGGTGACTTTTCCTCTTTTATCCACAATTTCTTCATTTTGACTTTCTCTTCTCACTCCATGCAAAGAATCCACCAAACACGTGATAGTTGAGACTGTCGCCTGATTGGCTGGTAGCGTGTCACTCCCACTGACCATGCTTCCGCTTTCTTCCGACGAAGAAGACATGGAACGCATCTTTTATTGATATCGATTACGTGTCTATCGCGGCATGTATTGATATTGCTTATTAATGTAGTCCAGATTTGAGAAATCCCCATAATATGGACCATTTCTGATGTTGTCGCAAATAAATGAAAGGTTTAACCAACTATAAACGTTGTTGTAATGAATATTTAAACAACGTTTATATTTTTGTTACGTGTGTCGTTAATTAGATAATGGCGTTGCAGATAAAAAGTATCGGTCTGATATCGACCATCAGTATCGTCCACCATTCAAATGCAACGCTAACTTTAGCATGGCACTGCTACAATACCAAATTGTGTTGATGCTGATTTGGAGTTTGTCCGTGCAGGCGCTCACCTCCAGGAGGTCCTTCAAAGCGTGGGCCTGACCGACGAGAGCCTGTCCAAGTCCTCCACGATGTACACGTCCGCCCTGGTGGACATTGCCACGGTGCTGGGAGTCCGAGACACGTCTCTTTACAGCTTCATGCCCGCCCTGAACCGCCTCACCGGCGAGCTGCTGGACGCGGAGAAGTCCGAGAGGAGGGCGGAGCGCGAGAGTCTGGCGGTGCAGAAGAGGCTCAGCGCCGCCCTGGTGCTGCGCGGCAACCTGGAAGAGTGAGAACGTCCCAACGCTGTGGTCGTTGCCGTCGACAACCGCGCGCTAACGTCTCTCCTTCCGCCCGAAAGGGACGCCGAACACATTTTGAAGAGTCAAGCGGTGGAGAGCGCCAAGACCGAGGAGAGGCTACTGAACATGGACTTTGTGAAGGACAAGGCTAAAGAGCTCCGCAGCAGACTGGAGAAGAAAGAGGTAAGAAAGACGAAGCAAGGGGGTGTCCAAACTTTTTACACTGGCAGGGGGACATTTTGATAGTTGTTGTTTTTTCTAAAACTAACACAATTAATTTTTTTAAAACTTTCATGGTTCTCCTTAAGTTTGGTCGGGTCGCTGTCATAAAAATGCAAAAAAATATATATATATTTTTTACTTTCAACTCCTTTATCTTTAGATCAACTTCAGATCTATTTGTTGATATAAAACATTTTTTCAATGCTCTTTTTGTAAAAAAAAACAACCAAACACTGCTTTTTATGGCAAAACACAGAACATGCAATATTTTCCCCAAAAAGATTTTCAAAGTGTAATATTTGAGGTGAAGTAATTGGAGCCTTCAATATGTCAATAATTTGTAACAAAATTAATTTTGATTCATTTTTTTTTTTTAACAATAATCGTTTTTAGAAGAGAAAAAAGGGCCTCCCACATAAATGTCAAAAATAAGTCATATTGATGTAAAATGTAATTTCAATGCTTAAAAACCTCTAAAGGCTTAGTGGCCACATGCGTGGACAGCACCTTTTAGCTCTTATTTCCAAAATTGTGTACACTACTGAATTGGGGTCTTATGGCCTCTTATGTGGACACTAATACTGCCATCTGGTGGTGTCAAAAGAGTATAACATACAATGGAATTTGGAAAAAATAAGTGTGAAAATAAGAATTAGCATGTCACTAAACATGAAGTACACGTTTGTTACTTATGGACTAAATACATCATATCAAAACATGATTCTTAGTTTTTATTCTAATTAGGGTCCAATAAGCCTAAATAGCAAAGAGAAATAAAAAAAAGCATGTAAACAAACAGCTTGGACCTTAAGAGGTTAAATCTGTAGATCTACATCAGATCTGTCGATACAAAGCTGTTTTTTTTAATGTTTTATACTCTTTTTTTTTTTTTTTTTTTTTTTTTTGTAAAAAGCAAACCCTGCTTTTATATGGCAATAACACAAAATATGCAATATTTCCCCAAAAACTATTTTAAAGTGAAATATTTGATGTAAAGTAAGTGTCAATAATTCAAAACATTGATTTGAATTCTTTATTATTTTTTGAGCAATGACAGTTTTCAGAAAAAAACAATCCCACTAAAATTCTCAGGGATTCAAATAAGCTCCATTCATAAATGTTAAAAATAAGCCATGTATTATTTTAACTTTGTTTTTACTTTCAATGCTTAAATCTCGAGATCAACTTCAGATCCATCAATTGATATTAAGTTGTATTTTTGTTTGTTTCATGCTTTTTTTTTTTGAAAAAACAAACAAGCCCTGCTTTTTATGGCAAAGAAAACAAAATGAAATATTTTCCACCCAAAAATATAAAAGTGGAATATATTATGTGAAGTACTTGAATAATTCAATGATTCATAGAAACATAATTTTGATTAATTGTTGTTTTTTGAGCAGTGATCGCTCTAAAAGTCTCGGAGCTCCAAAAGGACTCGCTCATAAAAGTGTTAAGAATAAGTCCAAAAAGAAAAAATTTTTTTTTTAACATTCAACGCTTAAATCTCGAGATAAACTTCAGATTCATGCGTCGATTTTACATTTAAAAAAAAAAAAATTTATGTGTTTTTTTTTTGGTTGGTTTAATGCCTTTTTGTCAAAGAAAACTTACTTTTCTCTATGGCAAACACACACAATATGCAATATTTTTCCCCAAAAAGTATTTTAAAGTGTAATATTTTATGTGAAGTAATAGGAGCCTTGAAAATGTCAATAATTCATAACAACATTGATTTTGATTCATTATTATTTTATGGGCAATGACACTTTTAAAGAAAAAAACAGCCTGCATGGCAGCTTTGCGTTATTAGAGTTAACATTGCAACTTTTTCTTCTTAAATTTGCTGTTTTATCCCACTTTTTAACGTTTAAAAATTATATTTATAATAGTATGTTTAGAATGTGAAGCGGGCAATTAACAAATTAGCCCACGGGCCACACTTTGGACACCCCAGTTCTGGTATCGAAATTCCGATCCTGTTTTGATCCAGGCTCAGCTGGCCTCCAGGAACATGCACAAGTCGCTCACTCACCAAGCTTTGGTTCAACTCTCAGAGGTGAGTTCAAGCCGTGTGGAAAATCCAAGACTTTGTTTTTGTAACCCTTGCTTTGGACAGGAAGTGACCGCGCTGAAACTAGAGACTGTCCCCTTGAAGAAGAAGCTGGAGCCTTACATGGACCTCAGCCCGGTTGGTTGTTTCCACACATCAGCGTTACACCTCTTCCTTCTGTAAATATTAGCTAGGGGACGGACGAATCGATCCGATTCCTGGGGTGGCGATTCGACTCAGAATCGATTCAACATGATTCTCACATTGTATTATTTGGTCTTATAATTAGAGATGTCCGATAATGGCTTTTTTTCCGATATTCCGATATTGTCCAACTCTTAATTACCGATACCGATATCAACATATACAGTCGTGGAATGAACACATTATTGTGCCTAATTTTGTTGTGATGCCCTGCTGGATGCATGAAACAATGTAACAAGGTTTTCCAAAATAAATCAACTCAAGGTAGCGGGGGGTGTATATTGTAGCATCCCAGAAGAGTTAGTGCTGCAAGGGGTTCTGGGTATTTGTGCTGTTGTGTTTATGTTGTGTTACGGTGCGGATGTTCTCCCGAAATGTGTTTGTCGTTCTTGTTTGGTGTGGGTTCACAGTGTGGCGCATATTTGTAACAGTGTTAAAGTTGTTTATACGTCCACCCTCAGTGTGACCTGTATGGCTGTTGACCAAGTATGCCTTGCATTCACTCATTTGTGTGAAAAGCCGTAGAAATTATGTGACTGGGCCGGCACGCAAAGGCAGTGCCTTTAAGGTTTATTGGCGCTCTGTACTTCTCTCTACGTCCGTGTACACAGCGGCCTTTTAAAATGTCATAAATTTTACTTTTTGAAACCGATACCGATAATTTCCGATATTACATTTTAAAGCATTTATCGGCCGATAATATCGTCAGTCCCATATTATCGGACATCTCTAGTTATAAATAAATGAAACTTTTTCAAAACCAGTTAGAAAATCTCATTCTGGTTGCACAGAGATGGCCTAAAAAATTATTTTTATAAACTGATAAATATTTAAAAAAATTGTAGGAAAAAAATAATTATTTTTCAAATCGATGTTTGAAAATTGTGAATCGATTTAGAACCGAGAGGGGAAAAAAATCGTGATTCGGATATTAATCAAATATTTTTTTTTTTTGCACTCCTGATAGCAGGGGTGTGAATATTTCTGGCACCTAATGATTCGATCCGATTCCTGGGGTGACAATAGAGTCGATTCTTGCAATGTATTAGTGTAATATTTGATGTGAGGTAATAGGAGCCTTGAATATGTCAATAATTCATAACATTGATTTTGATTTATTATTATTTTTTGAAAAATAACAGTATTTAGAAAAAAAAGGGCCTCCCACATAAGTGTCAAAAATAAGTCATATATTGATATATATTTTAATTTCAATGCTTAAATCTGTAGATCTACTTTAGGGGCCGTACTTATCAAGCTTCTTAGAGTGCCATTTTACACTTAAGTCCTGTGAATTTGCGAAATTTAGTCCTACTCTCCAACTTAAGAATAAAAGCTTTTTATCAACGTTCTTAAGTCTAAGAATCACTCCTACTCTCCACGATATTTAAGAGACCTTCAGAGGTGTCTTAAGTGGTTAGGAGTTGCCAGCAGGGGATGGCACTGAGGCGAGAGAGACGTGCGCGAACATTCAGGGAGCGGAACGATGTCCTGGATTTGTTTGATGACGAGCAGCTGATCAAACGGTATCGTTTAGACAGAGCGGGTATTATTTTTGTCACAGATTTAATACTTTTCGATTCCATGTTGATTTCTGCATGTGTCTGCAGTGGGCTAGTATATATAGAGCCACCCACACCAGTTTCAAATTAGTTGCCTAATCAATGAATTGGAAAGAAAATGTTATGACAGTAGCGTATGTGTGTGGCCGTGAGGTGAGTGACGTCAGTGAGTGTGTGGGCGAGAGAAGAGAGGGAGCGGTAGCGTGAGTGCCGGCGGGGACTAGTTTGTTTTGTATTATTTTGTAGTTTATTGTCAAAATATACACTCCCATTGTCCACTTCAATATTTCCAAGATATTTCTTTATTCTTAGACAACGGATTCCCTTCCGTGATTGGTCATTTCTATGGACACAGAAATGACGTCACCTAAAATTGCGTTTACGGCACATAGTAATGTCGTAATTCAGCTCTGAGTGTGACACTTAAGATTCAGTCCTACACTTCGCTGAAAGTGTGAGTAAGACGCTTGATAACTAACTTTTAAGTGCAGCTTTCAGCCAAGAATTTATTTACTCTTAAGTCAACTCTTAGCAGACTTCTTAGGAGTCATTCTGAGAAGCTTGATAAGTACGGCCCCAGATCTATATGTCGATACAAAGCTGGTTTTTGTATGTTTTATACTCTTTTTGTAAAAAAACAAAA